>NC_054374.1:53362744-53662744 GCF_017654675.1 Xenopus laevis | reverse complement strand
TCTATCTTACTTAGGATCAAGTCATTTGGAAAAACAGATTTCTTGATAATGGATCCCATACCTGTATCTGGTTCTTCCTTTCTTCCTTCAAGTTTTTTTTGCAGCTGAAAGCTAACTAAGTCCTGAAAGCAGTATTTGTATTGACAGCTGCTGCTGCTGTTGCTCCCAACAGCTGTTCTGACCCTGGCTATTAATGATTCCTGAGATCAAACAAACAGCAATTGAACCAGCACTAGTACCTGTGGGCCATTATAATAAATGGCCATACTTAGGGGATACAATTATCCCTCATCAAAGGTTTGCTTGCTGTTAAACCAAACTGTTCTAGATCATATGTAAAATTAACATTTGTTGGATGACAAGTTTTTTCCAGGGAAATATATATAACAGGCAAGTGATCTTTCCATAATTACATGAGGTCTGGGGAGGGGACCAAAAATGTAACATGTCTGTATGAATCTACCTCAAAAAGTAACACAAATGCTGGAATCACAGTGTGCAGTTTTCACTACTGAAGCTTCAAACAGATAAAAAAAGACAACAACAATTATTTGTGCTATTTCTTGAACCTTGTACCTGAAAATATGATTCTCTGACTGATAAAATATGATTTTATCTGAAAGATGTTTCTATGTATCTAGATACCTGGAGAGAGCAGACCAATTCCCTCTGCTGAGTGACATCTCTAGATGACAGGTGCTGTACAGGTTTCACGTTCGTAGTTTCTCTGCAGGCTCGAGCACACACCAGCCTTCCTGGTTCTAATGAATATCCTGTCTGTAATATGTCATATGACTGCAATGTATCCACCCAAAAATGGGCAGGGAACCTGCAGTACAGTGCACCTTGTACTGTGCATGCCCTCTGTTATACTGTGACAATTAGCTCATTGTAATTTAGTAATATGAACCATGCAACTCACAGACTGATGTTAAACTCACTTACTAAAAAAAAAAGTAAGAGTTGATCTAGTGTTATGCTGCTCAGGATATTGAAACCGTAATACTTTACATTTCATTTTCAGTATTCTGTAAAATGTTGTGTTCTTGGCAACTTTTCAATTGGTCTTTATTTTTATACTTTAGTTTTTGTTTTAATTATGTGCCTTTCTATTATGCCCTTTAACAGACCCCATCATGCTCACCAACCCCTGCAGCCAAAAATGTCTACTCTGTAAAGGCTTCAAATTTATTGTTACTGTTTATTAGCTTTATATACATTCAGACCCGCTTCTATTCACCTTCCAATCTTTCATGCTAGAGGGCAGGAACCAGAAAGCTGCAAACTGAAGAGCTGCTGGACAAAAAGCTAAAATAATAATATTGAAAATTAGTCTTTAATTCAGAATAGAAATGATACTAACTATTCATATGATTTTTTAACCCTTTAAGCGACACATTATAAACAATCAGCTGTAGCACAGATAATGCAGGATATTGTTTTGTTTTTTTTGCAGTCTAAAGCATGTTGTTTTCTGATGCATGCTGAATATGTGGCAGAATGTTTGCTGTGGGTTTTTATCTATATAAATGAGGAATCTTTTATATATATTGGCAGTCTCTAGAAATGTGTTTATATTTTCACGAATATAAAATGTTATATGAAAGCATTAGAAAACTTGAAAGATTGCATTTTTTGAAATGATATCCCTCACCTTGCTTGTCAGTGCATACAGAACAAGGAATTGAAGACAGCTGTTTTTTTTTTTATCAGCAATTAGTATGCAGGTGCAGAAAACGCTCAATGTACCATTTGCCTAAAGGTGGCCATACATGAAAAGAGTTAAGTTGCTTATTTGCCAGTGCATGGACTCCCCATACTGGCTTATCTGACCGGTATGTAGCTGAAAATCTGCCAGATACCATTTGGGTAGGTTCAAAAATCCCACCAGGTGAGGGCAGCATCAGTTTTTTTAAAGTGGGCTTCACCTTGGCCAATTTATGCCCAGCTTCAGATACAACTTAATTCCTACGTAAATTATCATCATTTAAGGAGACAAGAAAACCTGGAGAAGTTTGAGCAGCTATCTCACTGAGTTAATTACTCTCCATATGAGCTGTAACAGGGCATTTATTTTGGGGGAGGTGGCACAAAGCAGCTGACAATTTGTATTTTAGAGCTGCTTTGCAGAAATCCATGAGCTGTGAGGGGGAAGTTGGAAAGAGGGGGAGGAGGTGCTGATTGTAATGGCACAGTGATGTGACTTGCCATGGGAATTGGGCAAAGTAGGTAATAACTGTATAGACAGGGACACTTACTGTAACTATTTAATTTTCTGGTTACCTGCATTCCATATATCATGTACACGTAGGGGGTTATTTACTAAGCTCCAATACCTGAAATTCCCCGAAATCCGAAAAATTCGTGATTTTTTTAATTTTTCGGAATTTATTTAACCCAGAGGGCTAAAAAGCCTGAGTATAAAAACACGGCATCTCAAACCTGTCGAGGTTGTATAAAAGTCAATGGAAACAGTCCCATTGAGTTTTGGTTGTGTCGGGGGTTTCGGCAATTTCACGATGTTTTCGGAGCTTTCGGGGAAAATTCATTGAGATAAATTTGGACCTTGATAAATAACCCCCTTACTCTTAAATAAAGGTTGATATTTATTGATATGTGCTGGGGGAGTATAGGTCCATGCCAAACCTGCATGGATTAATAAATTTTGGCCTAATTATACCATTGTACTGTGTATATCTTGTTAGTGTGGTTTTACCAAATGTACAACAGACAATAAGATTTGTGTGTATTAGCATTTTTCAGGTAATATATATATGTAGATAGTAATTTGATTGTAAAATCCAAAAAGTTTATATCAAAAGAGATATATGTCCCAAGGCCTCTTAGAGTAAAAATAAGAATAATTTATTGAAATTCACATTTATGAAATTCACACACCTATGATTAAGCGCCGGAGGGTGCGAAACGCGTAAGGTGGGATATGTGGGGTGGTATGTACTGAATACTTTTTAAATGTGAATTTCAATAAATTATTCTTATTTTTACTCTAAGAGGCCTTGGGACATATATCTCTTTTGATATAAACTTTTTGGATTTTGACTGCCTTGGAACTGGGGCTGGTCCCTTTGGCCATGCTGAATAGCTATATGGACTCCCGATCTTTCAATAGAATTAAGTAATTTGATTTTGTCACCATTTATGGGCCAAAATTAGGTTTTCTGACTATACTGGAGTAGAGCATGGTTACACCACAACTCTCTCTTAGCTGGGCCTTTGCTGAGTTGTGTGGATGAAAGGATGGTGTAGTTAAACTTCACCACAATTCTGAAAAATTTGAATGTCAGTGACTAATCCTTAAAAACAGGGTTATTTGATAAAAGAGATGATGCTCATATAGTAGAAATCAGTAATTGTTAAAGTAACATTAGAATCTGTGCAACAATGATTTCCTTAGCACTGATAGCATTCTAGAGACCATTGTGCAGCTTCAGATTGTTGTCCTGCTGCATGATAAATTTGCACCAATCAAGCACTGACTGCAGGGGGTGGTGGCATGTTGTAGTAAAGAAAAAAAATCTGGTAATTCCAAAATATTAAATATATAAAATATATAAATGTTAGTGTAACTATAGATGTGTAAAAGGGCCAAACTCGAAATCAAGTTCAGGGAGAGTACAAATAGGACAACAGCTTAAACGTGGGCTGCTTTATTCTTCTTGCTGATTCCACTTGCACCATTTTATTTTGCTTTGCCTTTTTTGTATCTACCTGCAATGTATGGAAACTTTGACTCATATGTCTCTATCATACTGGTTATTCTACAGGCAGTCCCAGTATTTTCCAGACAGTTATGAGTTCCCCAGCATTTTATTAATAGGCTATTTTAATGCCTCAGGACATTCCTTATATTACTTGAATAAATCAGGTTTCATTGTATACAACAGAACTGGAATAACTACTTTTTGATACAGACAAATATTGCTTCACTTTTGTTCACATTGCCTCATTTTTCCATGACACAATTTATTACATATTCCCACTTGTTTTATGTGTAGAGAGATTTTTCTTGTGTATGTAATATTTGTGTATGTAATATTTCTGATGCTAATTGTTGAATATTAGATGTCTAATAGTTGAAATGAAAAAAAAAAAAGTGTGTCGAACTTTCCTTCCACTTGCTGGTCTACAGGACAAACCTGGTATTTCCAGTTGGTTTTCCAGACTGTTACAAGCCTTATGATCTTTTGAAACTTGTGTTGTCAATGGCCTCGGACATCAGTAATATTCACAATGCCAGTGTAACACCATGATTCATGTCAAAATCTTTGAACTCAGTACAGGTATTTTGATCTTAAAGGCAATATAGGGAGATTGCAAGCATTTTGTTGTCCATATTAGTGGGTAGTAAAACACTATTGTCACTTCATTGACATAAAGACTGTGCTTTTCAGATTAGGTGCATGAGCAGTACAGAATGTTTCTAATGAGTTCTGGACTGTGCATGTGCCAAGGAGCTAAAAACATTGGCAACACCAGTGACTCAGGTTTTCCTGTAAATAGGATATTATGGGATCTGGCATTATCATATTTCAATTGAGATAAGTGTTTTGAATTTGATTAAAATTTTCGGGTCGGGACTATTCGATTTAATTTTAAACGTTCTAATTTTTTCATAAATAATATACAGGTATGGGACTTGTTATCCAGAATGCTCGGGACGTGGGCTTTTCTGGATAACGGATCTTTCCCTAATTTGGGTCTTCGTGCGTTAAGTCTACTAGAAATTCATTTAAAAATTAAATAAACCAAATAGGATGGTTTTGCTCCCAATAAGGATTAATTATATCTTAGTTAGGATCAAATACAAGCTACTGTTTAATTATTACAGAGAAAAAGGAAATCATTTTTAAAAATTTGGATAAAATGGAGTCTATGGGAGACAGCCATTCTGTAATTCGGAGCTTTCTGGATATCGGGTTTCCGGATAAGGGATCCTATACCTGTACTATTCAAATTTGTTCGAGTTTTAAAAAATTCACATTATTCTAAAATTCAAACTTTGATAAATAACCCTCTAAGTTTACTAAAACATTTAAAAATGTTTATGCTTGCTTTGTTAGTTCAAGTTTGCTGTTTTATCATTGCAGAGCAAAAGGAAATCATTAAAAAATTTAATTACTTGTTTGGAATAGACTCAATGGGAGAAAGCCTTCTGCAGTTAATAGCTTTCTAAAGTAGCCTATCTAAAGTAGGCACAGGAAAAAAGCTGGGGAGTGAGTATAGCAGGCTGGGTGTTAGAGCTGTATAGATAGAGCTGTGTATATTGGGCTTCCCAAAGGAGAAACTTTGTAATGTACATACTTGGCAACAATATGAGATACAATAGCTATCTGCATTGCTGTTGCATAATGATTGAGTTTCTCCCAGAAGTAGGCTGGCAGATTTTGCTTTTAAGAATTCACAGTAGTTAAGAAATGTATTATTTATTAATTAACAGGAACATAGAGAGAAATAACACATTAGTAGTATACTAAGTCTTACTGGCAATATGACATAAATGTATGTGTTATTTCATAAATATTCTTTGTGCTATATACTTTGTCCACACTACTAACTTAACTTAGTGTTTTAGTGAGGTCTTCAGTGGAGTTGTCCACTCGTAAGGCATTTCCATAGGAAACTGGATTCCAAATACCGTGATCCTCAATAAACAGTACAACTATTTTGTAAAAAGGGAATTGCTTTGCTGTAGGTTACCTAGTTCACTAGAGATTGCTTCTTTCACCTACATTTTTATTGTTTTAAAAAGTAATGTTAATAACTGTTGAGTTTAGAGATGCACCAAACATTATTTAACAATTCAACAAAATACAGAACCAAATCAGAATCCTTGCATACCTCCCAGCATTTTGTAAAAAGAAAGAGGGACAAAAAGATTTGCTGCATGGAGCATGGTGAAAATTTTTGACCAAGCCCATTTTTGAGGCCACGCTCCCTAATTATCATGTTCATTTTACAAAATTTGGCAGGTTGTGAAATTTGAACATATTTCGGTGGTTTTTATGTGTTATTGCAGTTTTGCTAATAAAGGTGGATTGCCCTTTTAGCTGCAAGTCACAGTTTCCCCAAGAGACCTGCTTATTTTAAATAGTTACAATTTTTTTTTGCATATATAAAATTGTTTTAAAAGTATAAAAGTAAGTGCACCTGCCATGTATTCTGGGCTCTCTGCCAAAAGACAATTAAGTTTCAGAAACTTTGTATCTTTTTATGGCTGTTCAGTGCAGGAGATCAAAGAGAAAGTCAGGACATTTCAGTAACAAAAACAGGACAGTTGGGAGGTATGCCCTTGGATGTTCCTGAAAATGTATGTGCATACTTTGCGCATGCAACAAATGTTTTGCTTTATATAGGGTTTGGATTTAGTTCACCCAGGCTCTTTTATTCAAATCTGAATCCTGCTAAAAAAATACCTGTACTGTGGAGTGGAAACTAGACCGGTCTGAGAGTAAAAATCAGCCCTCGCAAATCTCAAAGCAGCCCACATTTAAAATGCAAAACTGACGGCCAAGCCCCTCCCCCTACAAGTAAAAAAAAAACATTGGTGGCAGGGCCCCCCTGATAAAAGTAAAAATAAATTTGGTGGTCAGAGCCCTCCCCATAAAAAAACCCCTAAACATTTTCAGTGGAACTTACCTTTAAAATTGGGCAGGCATTCTTCTTCCTCAGCAGCTTCTTCATTCTCTTTAAGCTTTGGCTTCCTTTCTCAGCTTGGGCTCCCTTTGGAAGCTTCTCTATGACTCCTCTCGGCGGATTCTCTTCAGCTCCTTTCGGTGGCTTCTATAAGGCTTCTGTTGGTGGCTTCTAGTACCTTAAAATGAGAGGCCCACTCGACATGAAAAAGAGTGGCCCATTGGGCATTTGATCGACCAGGCATACTGTCAGTCCGGACCTGGTGGAAATGAAGTGTAACATTAACCTTAATGACTGGCATCAATTTCGACTAATTCCTAATCCATCCTACAGTACAATATTGTTAGTAGTTGTGGCAAAAATTGTGCTTTAATTCTGAAAAAGTAATTGTCCCATTTTTGTCTGCATGCAGAACTTCCCTTCACTAAACTATCAGTGACTTCAGTGGTGGATTAATGAAATATTGTTCCCCTTAGGCTTTATTCACAGGCCACTCATCTAGGCTACTGCTGGGTCTGAATGTATGCAGATCCAGGCACGAGGGCACCCAAGCATTTGGTCGGCTTTGGCACATACCAGTGATGTCATTGGCTCTGCACGCATCTGGGTGCACACGCACACATGCCTTGTCTCTTCTTCTACAAGCAAGTGCACCTGACCAGACCCAGTAGTACAATTAAAGCTGAATGAAATGGTTTTTGAATGAATGTTTTGGCTAGATTTTAATAAATCTATAATTCTGTAATGCGCTACCGAAGTCCTGAACAAAATCATAATAAGGGTAGTTTATACTTTTGAAAATAACATATACTTGTTCCATGAATATTAATGTCATACCCCCTGCAGAGAAACATCTCCAACCTTGTGATACAAATGTGACATGGCAGGCTATGTATGAATGTGAGTGTGATCAAGTGCATTCAATATGGCTCCTTAGTTGTAAAATGGATGTACTGATATTAATAGGAGACCAGGGAACAACTGGAGTTGAGTTATTCAGTCATTAGCAGGAGAACAGGGAATAGTAGGAGTTAAGGTAATAGACTCACAAACATATAAGTATGTTTATTAAGGAGAAAGCTCATATCTTATTCACATAGTTATAATCAAAATACACAGCAATTATTTTCATTCACATGGTTATTTCCATTTTCATGGTCATTCTCATGGCCATGTCCTGGGCATGTAGCCATTATTATTATTTTATATGTCTATGTGTAATGATCTATTACTTTGTTATTGTACCAATATAAAAAGGAGCTCAGCTGGGGGGGCTTCGGGACTTCATCTACAAGCAGACGTGTTGTGTAGAATAATTGGTCTTGTAAGGACCATTGGCCGATTGATGTGCTCTGGGAGTCGCTGTATTTGATTTGGGCCCGGGGTCCCCCAGCTGATGTTCCTCTCAGAAGTCTGCCAAGGGAAGCTCGGCTAGACGTTGCGTTGTCTTCAATCGGTATTGTATTACTTTTCTTACAATATATTATTCTGGTTTAATGATGATCAATGTGTGTGTGTTTTATTTCCAACCCTATATTTGATAAGTCTGCTGGGGGAAGTGCTCAGTTAGACATTTAGTTTGTGATAAGTCTGCCAAGGGAACTTGTAGCAAGACATTTTGGAACCAGGAGTGGGGTTCGAGAATAAGATAAAATGTTTAAGAGAAAGAATAATAGCATTGTGGGGAAAGCTGTAAATATTGTAGATATCCCTGGTTGGGATGATACTTCATGTAAAATTATTGCCACTGAGTGGTCTAAAGGTGCAGGATTGTGTGAGGATTGGGTGCATCAATTGAAAGATGTTAGTCCAATTAACGTAGTTACATGTTTAGAGAAAGTACCCTTTGAAAAAGGACAGGAGTTGTGTGCTTTAGGAAGACGGGGGTGGATTTTGTTGTCTGCGTATCGCAAGCAGCATAGTGATTGTTCAGAGTTAAAAGCACGTATTTCTCAGTTTGAAAAATAAATACTTGACTTACAGAGTCGGGTTACAATGTTGCAGTGCCAAAATAGATTATTAATGGATAAAGCTGACACGTATCAGCAAGTTGCCGAAACGGCCGCTGTGCGATGTGCAAAGTATAAATATCGAAAGCGTAAAGGAAAAATGAATATGAAGAAAGTATCCAAACTAATTGCTAAGGCAGGAGTTGATTGGGATCCAAATGAGTGGGATGGCAATATTTGGGATACTAGTGATGAATCAGAGGATGATAGGGAAACCCTGTGTGAAAACCGACAACAGTACTCAAATGAGTTTCATGCTGTAGCCAAACCAATTGAGCGGAGAAAAGCAGTAAATGCGCCAGGTGGGGTCGTAAATACTACCACCTTAGAAGATTTTACACAGCAAGAAGTAACAGATTTACATGATAGGTTTAAACAAAGATCATCAGAGCCCCTTATATCCTGGCTAGTGCAGTTATATGAGGGAGGGGTTGCTGGAGTTAATTTGGATAATGGAGACTCACGTAAGTTCTGTTTATTGTCTAATGAGGCAACTGTGCAGGATGAGTTTCGTAATTTTCAGGATGCAAATATGTCCTCGATGTTAGCATTGGCTGCTCGTGGTGCATCCAGGCGTTATCAGATGGAGTCAGATTGGCCGGCTAATGATAAATTTTGGTATACTTTGAGGGATTGTGTACAGCGAATAAAAGAGGAAGGTATGAAAACTGCAGTATTTGTTGGGCAAGCAGATCAAGTACTGGATACTCCCTTAACTGTACAAATTAGAAACAAAATGATTAAGCTTGCTCCGCCAGCATATAAAAATGTTATTATGACGCTGCTCGTTAATGAGACAGGGCAGCCTTTACAGCATGTTATTGAGTCCATTCGAGAGCTTGGAGATCTAGGAGATTGGGGTCCCAAGGATAAGTACAAGGACAGGGATAATAAAAAGGATAACAGTCAGAAGGGAAATTTTGGTGATAGAGTCCCCAGAAGGGACATGTTTAATGCCCTAATGAGAGATGGAGTCCCAATAGACGAGATAGATGGAATAGATACTTTGGAAATGTGGAGATTGTACAAAAAACGGGGCTTGCATAAAAATCAAAATAAAAGTGTGGGAAAACAAGATAAAGAGGATGTTACGACCTCTACTGGATTAAAAGCACAAGAGTTGAGTGAAGAGTCAAAAGGGATATATCCCTGGGCTGATCTGTCTCAGGCTCAGCGATTTAAATCAGATTAGGGATCAGGTCAAGCTCCAGTAATAGGGCGTATACAGCATGTAGATGACCGCCCGTACGTTAATTTAAATATATATTGGAAAAATGGAAATATACAAAAAGTACAAGCCCTAGTTGATACGGGAGCGGAGGCCACTATAATTGCTGGGAATCCAAAATATTATAAAGGGCAACAAGTCACTATTACTGGATTGGGGGGAAAACAAACCCTTGGTGTACAGGCTATGGTTGAATTAAAAATTGGACAACTTCCTAAAAAGAAATATTCTGTGTTGATTGTACCTATTAAAGAACACATAATAGGTATAGATATATTAAAAGGAATGCAATTAGATTTGCCTGATGGCCGATACCAGTTTGGTGTTCGTAATTGTAAATATGTAAATACTGTTATAGTCGGACGGTTAAAAATGCCTCCCGCGGAATTACCTCCAGCTGTTAAAACTGTGAGAATGAAACAATACCGAATTCCGGGAGGGCATAAAGAGATAACTGATACAATACAAGATTTAGTCAAAGCAGGAGTTTTGAGAACAACCACTACTGAGTGGAATAATCCAGTGTGGCCAGTTAAAAAATCAGACGGCAGCTGGAGAATGACAGTGGATTACAGGGAATTGAATAAGCATACCCCATCATTAACTGCAGCAGTACCTGATACTATTACATTAATAGAGAATATACAGAAACATCAGGGAATGTGGTATGCTTCGATCGATTTGGCAAACGCATTTTTTACCATTGAAATTCATGAGAAAAATCAGGATCAGTTTGCCTTTACCTGGCTAGGAAGACAGTATACATTCCAAAGGTTACCCCAGGGCTATCTTCATAGTCCCACAATATGTCATCGAATTGTGGCAGAGCATTTAGATGAATTTCCTCTGCCTCCTGATACACAGATAGTGCATTATATTGATGATATTCTCATACAAGGGGTAGATCCAATTGTTGTACAAGATCAGTTAGAATTGCTAATTGAACACATGAAAGAGAAAGGATGGGAAATAAATCCCGCAAAAGTGCAGGGACCTGCACAAATGGTTAAGTTTTTGGGTATTCAATGGCATAAAGGGCATCGTGAAATCTTGCCTAAGGCAAAAGAAAAGATTATTGAATGCAAAACACCCACCACCAAAAACGAGACACAAAAATGTATTGGGTTATTTGGATTCTGGAGAAATCATATACCACATTTGGGTTAGGTTTTATCCCCATTGTATAAAATAACTCGCAAAAAGTATGAGTTTCACTGGGGAAAGGAGGAACAAATGGCTTTTGATTTAGCCAAACAAGCTATACAACAGGCTATGGATTTATGGCCAGTTCGGCCAGGAGAAGTAGAACTTAATGTCTCAGTAAATGAGCAGTATGCTAATTGGAGTTTGTGGCAAAAACAAGAAGGGAAACGAGTTCCGTTAGGATTTTGGGCTAGAAAGTTACCTAATGCTAGTGAATATTATAGCCCTTTTGAAAAACAATTGTTGGCATGTTACTGGGCTTTAATTGACACAGAGCAATTAACATTATATCATGAGGTAATATTGCGACCTGAAATTCCAATTATGCAGTGGGTATTAAGTTCCCCAAAGACACACAGAATAGGACATGCACAAGAAGCAAGTATCATAAAATGGAAATGGTATATTAGTGATCGAGCAAAACAAGGTAAAGCTGGTACATCTGTATTACATGAGAAGGTAGCTAATATACCAATCGATTCACAAGCGGCACCACCTTATAATCGTTCCCCTTTAATTGAATCACCAGTAAGATGGGGAGTGCCCTATGATAAATTGACTGAGGAACAACAAGCTCATGCTTGGTTTACTGATGGCTCAGCCAAGTACCAAGGAAATAAAAGGATTTGGAAAGCAGTATCATATAATCCTAAAACGAAAAAAGTTTTAAGTATCACAGGGGAAGGAAAAAGCAGTCAGTATGCAGAATTATATGCTGTTTTTCAAACTTTAAAGCAAGAAAATTTAGGAGAGTGTTATCTATACACAGACTCATGGTCGGTAGCTAATGGGTTAACTACTTGGTTGCCTACTTGGCAAAAACATCAATATAAAGTTCACGCAAAAGAAATCTGGGGTAAGGATTTATGGCAGGAGATATGGGATATTGTATTTAAAACAAATGTTACTGTATTTCATGTTGATGCACATTGTCCTATTGATTCATTAGAACGTTTATTCAACTCTATTACAGATGAAAAAGCAAAAGTTGCTGAAGCAGAGACCCAGCCCATTGATGATATAGACCTTAAAGGTTTGGCTTCCTGGGCACATCAGAAAAGTGGACACTTAGGAGAAAAAGCCACGTATAGATGGGCGCAATCACGGGGAATAGGTATCCCATATGATATCATTAGAACAGTGATTTCAGAATGTCCCATATGCCAACATACACAGCATAGACCAATACCACATACCATGAAAGGACAGATTGCAAGGGGTAAATTACCTGGTCAAATATGGCAAATAGATTACATTGGTCCATTGCCAAATAGTAGAGGATGTGAGTATGTATGTACGGCTGTAGATACATTTTCGGGTTATTTAATAGGTTTTCCTTGCAAAAGAGCTATCCAGATAAATACAATCAAGACTCTGGAATTGATAATACAATATTATGGTTTGCCTTTACAAATACAAAGTGATAATGGATCACATTTTAAAGGAAAAATGATACAAGAGTATTGTTATAATAACAACATTGATTGGATATACCACATACCATATTATCCACAAGCTGCTGGGTTAATAGAAAGAATGAATGGTTTGTTAAAAGAGCAATTAAGGAAACAAGGTCATGGCACTTACAAAAATTGGAGAGATAATTTACAGGGTTCCTTGCAAATATTAAATAACAGACCAATTAGCGAGAACGAAACTCCTTTAATGCGTATGTTAACCCCATATTTGCAAGTAAAACCATTACAGGTTCATGCTACTGTCAGTTATTGGGAAATTAAAGAAGGAGCATTGGCCCCTTACAGAGCAACGCCAGATGCTGCAGGTTTAGATTTGCATGCTTATGCAGCAAATACAGTTGCTCCACAACAAGTTCAAATTATTGAAACAGGAATAGGAATTCAAATTCCTCAAAAACATTTTGGATTAATTTGTGCCAGATCAGGATTGGCTATTAAAGGTATTCAGGTATTAGGAGGAGTTATTGATTCAGATTATCAAGGAGAAATCAAAGTAATTTTACTGAATTCAAGTGATACTGATTTACTTATACAAGCAAAAGACCGTATTGCTCAAATAATCATTATGCCAGTCTATCATGGGCCAATAAATAAAGGAAATCCTCCAACTGTATTAACAATAAGAGGTGATAAAGGTTTTGGAGCTACGGGAATTCAAAGTGGTGCAAAAATTTGGATACAGCACCCAAATAAACAACCAGAACCTGCTGAAGTAATTGCAGCAGGAAAAGATAATGTTGTATTAGTAATCAGACCAGGTCAAGAGAAATGGGATTATGTCCCAATAGAAAAATGTTATTTACGAGAATAATAAACTGTATCTTTTTACAGATCAACATTAAATGAAAAAGAAGTCTTACCTATGAGGACTGAAAAACTCTTTCCCAAAATTGTGGTTGGATTCCCAGGACGATCAACTATCTTGTGGCCCTACCCAGTCTTTGCTCCAGGAAATGGAGGTCGGGTTTGTCAAGTTCTTATTTTGGCAGGACTTGTGTTCCTGATTGTCATGCTGACTACTACCTGTGTGTATCAACCGCAGGATCTGCCATGGTGTGCACAATCATCCGATCAGCTCAATGGGAGCAGAGAGAGATCTAAAAGGGCACTGTCTTTGCGAGGGGACAATTTGTGGGAGTATATGGCTAAAGATGTATTGAACACTAGCTACATGTGCTTAAAGGATGTCCTAAGTGCTGGTGAACTAATTGAGACTTGTTTTATTGCCATCCCCACACCCACAACAGTTTTGACAGCAACATTTCAAAGAAAATATAATGACTCAAATGTTGAGGACTCAGATACTGAAACTTATATACCTGTTTATGCATATGTTGCAGATCAGAATGCTACAAGAAAAATGAAAAAAAGTTTTCTTTCTTTGATCACTCACCATATAACTGCAGCAGATGTGTGTTATAATATGACTTGTGATAGTGAAAAGATTCCTGCATGTATTCAGGCAAAGATTGATACTAAAAGACCCAAACCACCAGTATGTTCTAGAACTATAAGGGAATGTAATAACATTACTACTAATATGTTGTGTAATCATACAATCCTCTCTCCCAGTCTAGATAAGTATGTCCCATTGCCAAAAGGATGGTTCTTTTCTTGTGGAAACATTTCCTTTACTTATATTCCAGCCAATATTTCTGGAGGGCCTTGTGCACTTACCAGACTTAGTTTAACTATCCCTACAAGCCATATATTACAAGATCAGACCATATATCGCTTTAAAAGAAAAGCATCGTATGAGCAACTCCCATCTGATTGTGAATCAGACTTACATTTGTTTGATAAATCAGAAATTATAGCTTTAGGTGCTTCACTGGTTGCAATACCTGGGTTAACCATATATCAAGGCCGTCAAATTAATAAGATTGCTTGTATTATAGTCAAGAGTATAAATGCTACCAGTAAAGCTATTGCTAGTCTCTTAGCAGATTTTGGAGATATTAGAAATGCAGTACTACAAAATAGGGCTGCCATTGATTATTTGCTTTTTAAGCATAACCATGGTTGTCAATATTTTAAGGGTATGTGTTGTTTTAACCTTTCTGACCATTCTCATGCCATTAACCAACAATTAGGTATTCTACATAATTTAGTCACTAACATCACTGAACATAAGGATGAAGGTTGGTGGGACTGGCTTACTAGTTGGATCCCTGATGTGGGAGGTTGGGTTCAAACAGTTATAGAAGTAGTTTTGGTTGTGATATTTTGTCTGATCATAATTCAATGCTTACCCTCACTAATATCTATGTGTACCCCAAAGCAATGAAGAAGTATAACTTTTTAGAAATATACTAATAGATATACTATATAACCCAGTTATTTAGTGGTATAGTTACAGTTACCATAATCTTCGATAGTAGGAAAGTAGGAAATATAATTTAGTAGTACATCCAATATTGATATCATTGATTTTCATATGTTGTGAAGTCTCTCGCTTGTATTGCAAACAACCGAGGGTCGCGTGAGATTCTATTGAATGCAATTGATCAAGGGTCGAATGTGATACAAATGTGACATGGCAGGCTATGTATGAATGTGAGTGTGATCAAGTGCATTCAATATGGCTCCTTAGTTGTAAAATGGATGTACTGATATTAATAGGAGACCAGGGAACAACTGGAGTTGAGTTATTCAGTCATTAGCAGGAGAACAGGGAATAGTAGGAGTTAAGGTAATAGACTCACAAACATATAAGTATGTTTATTAAGGAGAAAGCTCATATCTTATTCACATAGTTATAATCAAAATACACAGCAATTATACACAGCAATTATTTTCATTCACATGGTTATTTCCATTTTCATGGTCATTCTCATGGCCATGTCCTGGGCATGTAGCCATTATTATTATTTTATATGTCTATGTAATGATCTATTACTTTGTTATTGTACCAATATAAAAAGGAGCTCAGCTGGGGGGGCTTCGGGACTTCATCTACAAGCAGACGTGTTGTGTAGAATAATTGGTCTTGTAAGGGCCATTGGCCGATTGATGTGCTCTGGGAGTCGCTGTATTTGATTTGGGCCCGGGGTCCCCCAGCTGATGTTCCTCTCAGAAGTCTGCCAAGGGAAGCTCGGCTAGACGTTGCGTTGTCTTCAATCGGTATTGTATTACTTTTCTTACAATATATTATTCTGGTTTAATGATGATCAATGTGTGTGTGTTTTATTTCCAACCCTATATTTGATAAGTCTGCTGGGGGAAGTGCTCAGTTAGACATTTAGTTTGTGATAAGTCTGCCAAGGGAACCTGTAGCAAGACAAACCTTAATTATGTTTAATTAATCTAAGTGCTCTTTACTCCTTCACTTACAGAAGGACCTGCTGTGAAGGCAAGGGGGAGGGGACTGAATAAACTGTTAAGAGATATGGAAAGAAAAAGTAGACTTTGCTCACATTAAGCAGATGATAGGGATCTAGATAAAAAAAGTCATGATACAATGTTGAATATTTTATTGATCTTTATTAACTTTATAAGAAGCACACTGAGAGCAAACCATAGTGTAACAATAAACTCTTTACAGTGCTAAAACCAGATTGTAAAACCAGCTGAAATGTAGCAGTAATAAAGGAGTGGGAGAAGTGACTTTGATAGTAGCAAGGGAAGCAATAAACCCAAGTGTTTGCTGGAATCTATGACCTGTAAACAAAAAAAAATATAAAGTGTTTGCTGGAATCTATGACCTGTAAACAACATTTGTTCAAGAGGAAGATTGCCACCTAGCAACAGCTGATGGGGTTAAGCGACTGCCTCCCAAAGATACACTGGAAAAATTTATTTTACCACTTCATCCACGTTTTAGCATTTCCCTGACGTGCTTGTGCCTTTAAGATGTGGGAGCAAGCACAGGTCTGCTCAGTGCTGATTGTACAGTGTGGAGCTGTGTGAAATGACAGGAAAGAGATTAGCTGAAGGGGGAAGTTAGATTTTTTTACCGGGAGTCTGCAGATGACAATCCTAAGGATAAAGAAATGCTCTTTGATAAAAGCAGAGAAAATATTAAGTGACAAAGATGTAGTTTAAAACTTAGTTGTCTAATGTACTAAGAATGAAAGTTGTAACAAATAAATGTCATTGAGAAATAGATACATAGTCTCAAGGTGGAAGTATTAGGCAATAAGGCTATAGTTTCTAGAACTAAATCATTTATAACATGCCCATTGGTGTGGTTGATCCACTACTGCTTTAATAATCCTTTAGAAAGTAAAGGGTGTTTGAGAGGTCAATAATATGACATACTATCTATAAAGATATATATTCCAATAGAAGCTTAGTAGCTTTCTGTGAGGAGTGTTGCCTAATGACAATTCTGTCTTTATTGCTCATTTGGTAGCATGGAGAATAGTTGGAAGATCTATTGAGCTTTTTATTCCGAATTGTGAAAAGGTTTATTAGTCCGATGTTTCGGTCCCACACAGGAACCTTTATCAAGGAAACACAGTGCAGTGTGAGAGATCAAAATATATAGCCAAAGAGAGGCTAAGTGATTAGAGAGCCCACATAGATGACATCATAGTTGTTAAAACACACCTGTGAGAAATAAAAAACCCTCTGTTGTAACAATGGACTCCTGTATGTTGTACCTCATATTCAGGCCAACTCTAGCAAAACTACAACATGGGGTCAAAGGCAACATTTGGGTGACACATAGACAAGGTTTTGAGGTGTCTGTGCTGGTACCTACTGCAGTAGAGGTGGACGAGTCGCCAGGTGGCACAAATCAGACTAGGGCAATATGCATAATGTACTCCCCTAGGTTTGGGAGACAATATAGACCATCGTATTGTCCAAACGAGTCGAAGGAGTAAATATGGTCACATAGCCAAGTATTGTGTCGACTTGGGGGAGTGCACAGAACAGGGGCAAAATTCCAGATGGCACCTCCCCTTGAGTACAGAGACACCAGGTCATAGAAATTAATGCATTTGCCTTTTGTCCCAGTCCACATAGTTACATAGTTACATAGTTAAATTGGGTTGAAAAAAGACAAACTCCATCAAGTTCAACCCCTCCAAATGAAAACCCAGCATCCATACACACACCCCTCCCTACTTTTAATTAAATTCTATATACCCATACCTATACTAACTATGGAGCTTAGTATCATAATAGCCTTTGATATTATGTCTGTCAAAAAAAAAAATCATCCAAGCCATTCTTAAAGGCATTAACTGAATCAGCCATCACAACATCACCCGGCAGTGCATTCCACAACCTCACTGTCCTGACTGTGAAGAACCCCCTACGTTGCTTCAAATGAAAGTTCTTTTCTTCTAGTCTAAATGGGTGGCCTCTGGTACGGTGATCCACTTTATGGGTAAAAAGGTCCCCTGCTATTTGTCTATAATGTCCTCTAATGTACTTGTAAAGTGTAATCATGTCCCCTCGCAAGCACCTTTTTTCCAGAGAAAACAACCCCAACCTTGACAGTCTACCCTCATAATATCTGCAGAAGAAAAGACACCGTGCTTACAGCCATGTGGCTATTGCATAGAGTGCCTTGACCAGCTACTCAACAACAATAGGAGTCTCTTACATGTGCCCTAAACCAGTGGGTCGCAATAAACATAGGTGTGGGTCAAAACAAAGAAAGCAAAATACATTATACATAGGAGCAGCATATGATGGATGGGAGAAGCGGCTCAACAGCTGTAGGTATATAAAATGGCTCATTAAAGTCCAGCAATTACAGAATTGGGCTATATATGTGTCCATAGAAGCATCCCAAAGTCTGCGGTGTTGCCAACAGGTGAATGTCACACAGTTTTAAATAAAGCAACCCAATGGTTATGACTCATTGTGGCCCCTGTGTGACAAGTATCCAACTTAAAGATCTAGCGTGCTTCTCAGCGAAGGAGAGCGTTGTTTCACCACCTCTGCTTAGTGGTGGTTGGTGGTCAATGGCCATACATTTAAAAGTGGGAAGACCATGGTTGTGGGTGAGAAAATGTCTAGCCACTGGCTGAGTGGCTTGACCATCCTTGAGGGCTTTGCTAATGGCTGAGGGATGATTACTGATACGTTCTCTCAGTGTTGTGGTAGTCTTACCAACATAGTATAGCCCGCAGGGACAGGTGATGATATATACAACAAATATATTTGTTGTATGGACCGCTTAGTAGTGCTATCTTTCTGTTGCTAGATGACCAGTCAGTTTGCCCAGCCTCATGTCCTTCGAAGTCGGTTATGTATAGAAAGACTGTTCCGCACACACTCTGATTAATGCAGTCGGGGAGTATCCCCTTTTATTTAGTCACCATCAACGTTTCCATGGGTTACTGCACTAAGAATTGTATCCTGATGAAGGGTGGGTGTTTCCCCCCTGAAACGTTGATGTTTGGTGGCTAAATAAAAGGGGATACTCCCCGACTCCATTAATCAGAGTGTGTGCGGATCCGTCTTTCTGTACATATACATTGCTAGGGGACCCGGCCGGGTCTACGGAAGAGACGCACCACCAGTTGCAGGATTGGTAAACAACAGGTGTGCGGTAGGAGAAATTACATTGCTTTGAAGTCGGTTACCAAATATGTCTTTCAAATTTCTGTCTCGTCTGTACCCCATCATTGGATTGGGTGCCTGGAAGAGAGAAAGAGACTCATCCATGGATATCATGGGCCAATTAGCCTTGATCATTCCAGAGAGCTTATTGGCCGCCAAGGTGTATGTAGAGGTAAAAATCATTGGCAGAGAATCTTTGGGATTATCCCTCGTCTTGTTGAGTAAGGAGGCCTGAGTGTGTTGCATCGCTCTGTTTAATTGTGTCTCCAGAAGACCTTGTGAGTATCCTCTCTTTTGATGTCCATGGTGACAAGGAGGCAGTCTGCAGGGATCTCTCCTAAATCGTTCATTTTCTTTAACATGTGTGGAATCCTGGGTACAGGATGGCATGGACGACACATGAGGCTGTAAAAAGGAGTCAATGAAGGAAGAAACTGGTTGACAGGGAACCTACCGCTAAAATGATCAGTCTGCCAGGAGGTGCAGATTGGGATTTGTGGATCCCAAAAAGTGTTCTCTCAGTTTCAGTTTTCTTTGGAATCAATGTATGTCGCTAAGGAAGTGTCAGGTTTCTGGTGAGGCACAAAGGAAAGATCCTTGTTGAGTAGTGAAACCTCACCAGGTGTGAGCACATGGTGGCTTAAGTTAAAAAATCACATTCTCCTATATAGATAGATAGATAGATAGATAGATAGATAGATAGATAGATAGATATATTTATATTTAAGGTGACAGGTACAACAGGTTAAAAGAGAAGATAAAGGAGGGGCTTCAGTTGTATTGGATAGAAACATGTATATACAGGAGGCTAAAAATCAATTGAGTCAGAGAGAACATTATATATTGCTCACGTATGATCCTACTGTACAGTTTAAAAAAGAAATTGACCAGATATTGACCAGAGTTGAAAAATGCATTAATAGCAACACACCCTTGAGTACCTATCTTTTACCTATTGCCTAAAATTCATAAACAGCCTTTAAATCCACCAGGAAGGCCCATGGTGGCAGGGAATGAGTCTTTTGCAACCCTTGGCTATATGGATTGACACTTATCTAAACACTATAGTACAAGAACTGCCTACACGTGTGAGGGAAACAACAGACTTGCTTAACAGGATTGCCAATATTAACATACCAGAGGAGGAGGAATTATTTTTGTTTACTATGGATGTGTCTAGCCTTTAAACATGTATCGCCCATGATGAAGGTGTAGAGTCAGCAAGTCAATGTTTGTTCAGGACACTTCCACATGATTCACAACTGGCTGTCTTCTTGTGTACCCTCCTACAAATGGTATTGACCAAGAACTATTTTAGGTTTGGAGAACAGTATTATCTACAGAGGCATACACACATCCAACAAGGCTATAAATGTTTTCATCCACCAAATACAATGATGAGTCTCCCTAAAAGTCAACCTATGAGGTGCAAATGCATCACATCTAATAAAGAAGAATATGTGAAAGGTAAAGAGAGGGTCTTAGATATGTCCAGGAGGAAGGGGTACCCTAGAAGTGTTTTAAAAAAGGCAGATTTGGATGTAAATGCTATACCCCGAGAGCTATTATTGGAACCCCAAAAAAGACAAATGAGAGCATTCCATTTGTGTCAGTATATGATGTGCATTCCAAAAAGATGAGACGGATCATAAGAAAGTATTGGCCAATACTTATGAATGATCTGACCACATCTAAATTGTTAATGAATACCCCTTATTTGGATATAAGAGGTGGAAGAATTTAGGAAATCTTCTGGTATGAGCTGATTTGCAAATCCCAAAGGAACCCAGACAAAGATTTTTGGGTAAACCAATAATGGGAACCTTCCCCTGCCTTTCAAGCCAGAATTGTAATAGCATAATAAAGGGAGATGTAGTTCTACATCCAACTCAAGGGGCAAAAATAAATCTTAGAGGATACCATGCATGTATATCGAAAAATGTCATCTATTATCTGAAATGCCCCTGTGGGAAAGGATATGTAGGTAAAACTAATAGGATGGTTCACTTAAAAGCTTAATGAACATCGTAGTGCAATACGCAATGCCAAGACTAGGACTACTTCAGTGAGCCAACATTGGGTAGAACATAAACAAAATGTATCCCAATTACACTGGCAAGTACTGGAAGAGGTTAAGACACACCAAAGAGACATTGGGGCAAATTTACTAAAGGGCGAGGTGGCTAAGACTAGCGAAAATTCGCCAGCGTGACATAATTTTGTTACTTCATCTATGTATATACTACTTGGCTCTGTTAGGCTTCCTATTCCCAATACTATAGGGCGGCCTGGGTGTGAGGTGACATTTTTGTGTATTTTGGGGATGGTATAAAAAGTAGGTATGACTGGGGATTTAACTGGGAATCATGAACTCTAGTTTGTTCTTACAGTATTTATTAAGAAGTTGTCCTTCTTTTCAGAATCTCAAAGAGTAGTGTTTGAAAGATTTTTGTGGGATCTTCTTTCAACTGTACATAACAACTCTTATCATTGCGTTGGTGCATGCATTCTTGTACATAAGCCTTTCTTTCAAGTATAACTATACTCACACCTTTATCACTTGGTTTAATAATAATTTTTTGTCCATTCTGTACAGTGTTAAAGAGTTGCTTAAAATCCCTGGTGCACCCTTCAGTAAACACATCAATTCTTGGGCAAAGGGAATTTGGTGGTGTGAAGCTACTTTTGGGTCTTAAAGTGGTGAAAGAACCCTTGGCTAAATCCCTATATTCATCGTTATCATCCAACAAGTAACAAAGATCTTGTAAGGTATGTCTCTCTTCTGCTGACCAAATTTCTGGTTTGGATTCCTTAATAAAGTAATTTGTACAATAATAACTTTCTCCCAAACAGGTTCAAGTCCTTAATCCAATTAAAAATGCTACTGTTACTACTGAGAGTACAGAGTATACAGAATACAGGCAAAACATGCCTCTATGGCTCCGCTATATTGATGATGTTATATTGATATGGTCAGGAACACAGGATAAATTACAAGAATTTGTTAACAAATTAAATATAAATGATATAAACTTAAAAGTAACAGCTGAAATCAACAATAACTCAGTTAATTTTCTAGACATAAACATTTTTTGAGGTCTAACCAATAATGTAAAAAACTCGATATATAGAAAAGAGACGGCTATCCACAATCTTTTATATGCCAGCAGTCAACACCCCCAAAATACCATCAGTGGCACACCAATAGGTCAATATCTGAGAGTTAGAAGATTGTGTAGCACTTTGGATGACTAACATTGTTGCAATCACTGTCTGAACTGGTCAGCTTGTAACAAAATGAGGAAGTGTGTAGTGTACATGGCACTCTAGTTTGTTACAAGTTTGTAAATAATAATTTGAAGAGTCTAATATCATTCTTTTTCCTCAGAACAGAGAAAATGTTCCTCCTCATGTTTAGAATATAAAGGAGATTGCACCTTCTGTTTTTTATGATATTTGGAAGGGAACTGAGGTGAAATCGCCATGGAGTTTGTAGCACAAAAAGAAACGGCATCCTCCATGAATGCTGAGGTAAAAAATCTAACTTCCCTGTTCAGCTAATCCACTTCCTGTGATGTCACACTGCTCCACACTGACCAGCACTGAGCAGACCCGTGCTTGCTCCCACATCTTAAAGGCACAAGCATGTCAGAAGGGAAATGCTGAAATGTGGATGAAGTGGTAAAATAAATTTTTCTAGCGTATCTTTGGGAGGCTGCCGCTTAACCCTTTCAGCTGAAAAAAAAAATATTAAAAATATCTGGCCTTGCCAAATAGATAAATTTTATGAAAAATACAATTTTCAAATTAATATGAGTACTTTAAAAGGAATAAATGTTTATACTAATAGCTTATGAACAATTTTTGGCCAGTAATTGGTTGGTAAGCCCTTTGGCCACCTACATGATTTATATGGCATTGTACTGTTTTATTCTACATAGTTTAGTTGTTCATTCTAAATTGTACATTTTTGTGTGCATATTGAGATAAGATATTCAGGGTAAGAATATGTATATATGGAAAAATAGCTGCACTAAAGACTGAAACATTGGAATAACAAATAAACTTTTTATTTTTGCCAATGGTTCTAAAATCAAATTAAAGATTATTGGGGAGAGAGGGCATCCCTGCCTCGTTCCATTGGAGATGGCAATTGGCTCCGATAGGAAGCCCATATTGGTTACTTGGGCTGATGGTTTAGTGTATAAGGCTTGTATTGCTTGAAGAATTGTTCCTTTCATGCCATATGCATGCAGTACTTCCTCGATGTATATCCAATGTACCCTATTGAACGCCTTTTCGGCGTCTAGTGCTAGGAGAATTGTAGGTGTGCTTTGCCTTGTGGCCTTTTCTATAATTGCCAACATTTTTCTAGTGTTATCCATTCCTTGACTCCCTTTTACAAAACCTGCTTGGTCTTGGTGTATAATGGTTGGTAATATACCCTGTAATCTATTAGCCAGTATTTGCGCATTGTGAGATTTCAGGTAGCAGGAATCTTGACCACGGCACTTTTGTAGCACAGAATCAGCACACAGAGCCTTAGTTCAGTCCAATTCAGCCTGGGCTGCTTTATTTGAAGCCGTTCACACAGACAGCATAAAGAAAAGGTTTCAGCAGATTGAAATAAAACAAATAAAACGTATCACAGTCCAGCACTTACTGATTCAGCTCAGTTTCCTCAGTGTCTGGTGTGCAAAGCAATGGCTCCAGGCTTGTAGTTTTAAACAGGCAAATCTGTAATGATCTCTCTGTGTCACTCTCAGTTTGAGTTCACAGCAGGCTCCTCAGCCCCTCACACACACTGAAATTAGACACCTGATTAATTTATGAGCAGGTAGCTAACACCACACCCAGGTCAGTCTGGAGTGGAATGGAAGGCCCGCCCAGATCCTTCCCTCCATTCCAGCCCTGGATACCCTAAAGAAGAATAACAATGCAGTTTCTTAACTGCCATATCCTTCATCCAGGGCCCTTAACCCCTGAACTAACATGCATTTTCCTTTTACCATATCACATATCCCCCCCCTAGATCACTAGTAGAGTGATCTACAAGAGGACGAGACACTGGTGAAGTCCCATACTTTAAAGCCACCTTATGCTAATGACCAACATTTTTCAGACAAAAACCTGGGAGAAACATATATTCCATCAAGCACTTTCCCAGATATCCTGTTACTCTTTACTATGTACATTACTTTCTTGTACCATCCCCACTGTTGGGATAGATGCACCAAAGAGGGAATGGATTCTGGAGAGGCCATCAACATTGCTCATCTGAACTCCTGGCCTATGTGTTACCGTAAACTTAAACTCTTGCATAGCCAGGAACCAGCGGGTAACTCTCCTATTAGTCTCCTTCTTATCACACATCCATCTCAGCGGTGCGTGATCTGTCACTAACTCAAATTCCCTTCCTAAGAGGTAATACCGTAGTGCCTCCAGTGCCCACTTTATGGCCAGACACTCTTTTTCAACTACTGCGTACTTCCTCTCGTGTTCATTTAATTTTCGGCTAATGTAGACTACTGGATGTTCCTCTCCATTATGAACCTGAGACAAAATTGCCCCTAGCCCTACATCGGATGCATCTGTTTGCACAATAAAAGTTTTAGAGAAGTCTGGTGAAAACAATACTGGCTTGGAACATAATGCATCCTTTAAAGCCTGAAAAGACTTCTCTGTCTCCGGTGTCCACTTTACCATTACAGATTCTTTCCCTTTTGTCAAATCTGTTAAAGGCGCTGCAAGGGTAGCAAAGTTTGGGATAAACCTCCTATAGTATCCTGTAATCCCCAAAAAAGCTCGGACCTGCTTTTTATTTAGAGGGCGTGGCCAGGCATGAATGGCCTCAGTTTTATTAACTTGGGGTTTTATAACCCCCCTACCAATGATGTACCCCAGATACTTAGCCTCTTCTAACCCAATAGCACATTTTTTTGGGTTGGCTGTAAAACCTGCCATCTGGAGAGCATCTAACACAGCCTGGACCCTCGGCAAATGTGAATCCCAATCAGGGCTGTGTATGATAACATCATCTAGGTATGCAGCCGCCCACTGTCTATGGGGTTTTAAAATTTTGTCCATTGCCCTTTGAAATGTTGCAGGCGCATTTTGTAATCCAAAAGGCATCATTCTATACTGGAATGCTCCCTCTGGTGTTACAAAAGCTGTTTTCTCTTTAGCCGTTTGGGAAAGAGGGATCTGCCAATAACCTTTTGTAAGATCTAGGGTTGTTAGGTAACGGGCAGTACCTAACCTGTCAATAAGCTCATCCACACGTGGCATAGGGTATGTATCAAATTTGGATATTGCATTGAGCTTACGAAAATCATTGCAGAACCTCCAACTTCCATCTGGTTTTGGAACCAGTACAATAGGAGAAGACCAATCACTACATGACTCTTCAATAACACCCAGATCTAGCATTTTTTTTACTTCTTCTGCTACTACCTGTCGTCTAGCTTCTGGTATTCTATAGGGTTTTAGCTTTACATGATCCCCAGGGTTAGTAACAATGTCATGTTCAACAATAGAGGTATGACCTGGATGTTCTGAAAAAACTTCTCTATTTCTCATGAGAAATTCTTTTACCTCTTGTTTCTGAACACCCGAAAGGGTCTCTGCAATCTTCACCTCTGGAATTAAAGGTTGTTTACTGAATGTTTTTGCATATAGTATAGCAGATTCAGCAGTTAGGGACTCTCTGTCTTTCCATGGTTTCAACAAATTAACATGGTAGATTTGCACAGGCTTCCTTTTTCCTGGCTGATGAATTTTATAATTCACTTCCCCACTTTTTTCCATTACTTCAAAAGGACCTTGCCACTTCGCAAGGAATTTGCTTTCTGCCGTGGGGACTAACACCAGGACCCTATCACCAGGGGCAAAAGTACGTACCCGAGAACCCCTGTTATATACCTGTTGCTGCATGGCCTGAGCACGCACCATGTGTTCTTTAACAATTGGCATTACTGCTGCAATTCGATCCTGCATTTGGGAGATGTGTTCAATCACACTTTTATAAGGTGTCACTTCTCCCTCCCATGTCTCTTTGGCTATATCTAAAAGCCCTCTGGGATGTCTCCCGTAAAGTAAGTGAAAAGGCGAGTATCCTGTAGATGACTGGGGAACCTCCCTAATGGCAAACATCAGATAAGGCAAGAGTTGATCCCAGTTTCTCCCATCCTTATCTATTACCTTCTTTAACATGCCTTTAAGGGTTTTATTAAACCGTTCCACAAGCCCATCTGTCTGTGGATGATATACTGAGGTCCTGAGGTGTGAGATTTGGAACAATTTACATAACTCCTTAGTCACTCTAGACATGAATGGCGTCCCCTGGTCTGTCAGGATCTCCTTGGGAATACCTACCCGGCTAAATACCTGAACTAGCTCTTTTGCAATCGTTTTAGCACATGTATTGCGCAATGGAACTGCTTCAGGATAGCGGGTAGCATAGTCCATAATCACTAGGATATGTTGATGTCCCCGAGCAGATTTTACTAAGGGACCCACCAGATCCATAGCAATTCTTTCAAAGGGAGTTTTCAATTATTGGTAAGGGCACCAGGGGACTACGAAAGTGGGGCAGGGGTGAAGAAATTTGGCATTCAGGACAGGAAGCACAATAATCTCGAATATTCTTGTACACTCCTGGCCAAAAAAATCTTTGTAGAACCCTCTCAATAGTTTTTTCCACCCCCAAGTGACCACCCATGACATGCCCATGTGCCAGGTCCATTACCATCCTCCTATAGGGTTGGGGAACTACCAACTGTTCAATAACCTCCTCCCCTTTTTTGTACATCTGGTATAAACAACCCTCCATTCATAGCCATATAAGGATAGGACAGCCTCATCTCAGGTTCTGTAGGCTTTCCATCCACCATTTTTACATTCTCTCTAGCCTTGGCCAGTGTGGAATCTTTTAACTGCTCAGTACCAAAATTTCCTTTATGAACCTCTAGGTTAGGTAGTCCTAGAGGACCCTCTGTGTCTGTGGGGCTCAGGTTATCCTGCATAGGAGCAGAATTGTCCTCAGAGTCACTCTCCTGATCTCCCGCTAACACAGAAAAGGGAAAAACAAGGGGGTCCTGGGTAGTAATGTTCTCTGAGGATTTATCCTCACTATCTACAGACTGGGGTTTATTCTGAGTTTGGTTTTCCCAAAGTTCCCAGAAATAAGGAAAATCTCTCCCAATTATGAAATCATGTAAGAGTTGTGGAACTATTCCAGCTGAACAGGCCACAGACCCAAATGAGGTATCAACCTGAATAGTTGCTATGGGATACTCCCTAATGTCTCCATGTATGCAGACTACAGCAAGCTTTTTCCCTTGACAAATTACCGGAGGTATTAGACCTGACTTTATCAAAGTAACTGAACTACCAGAGTCCAGCAAGGCATGTACTTGTTTACCTCCCACAGTTACCACACACATTTGCTTTTCCTTATAACCACAGGCTTATCCGAACATGCAACATAAGCAAATAATGATTGGTTCTTATTCATGACAGAAAAATCACACTGCATTGGTTCATCTATAAGAGGACAGTCTGCAACCATATGTCCCATTTTATGGCAGCGAAAGCACTTAATTGCCTCTTGACCAAGTCTTTTATTAGGGAGAGGCCCTCCTGACTTGGCCTGCCAATCTTTGACCCCAGTACCGACCTTCTCTCTTGGAATGTTCCTACCGAGTGCCATGGGAGATCTCGGTTTAATGGGTGAATGTTGCTGCGAAGATTTAGGGTCAGCCAAATCCTGAGCTGCCAGGTACCTCTCCACCATTTCCACTAGGTGGTCAGCTGACCTGGGGTCTGCATGACTTACCCACTTTTGCACTTTCACCGGGAGGGACCTCAGGAAACGATCCATGACAACCCTTTCCACGATTTGGGGACTAGTCAGGGTGTCCGGCTGCAGCCACTTTTTCGCCAGGTATATTAAGTCATGCATTTGAGACCGGGGCGACTTGTCAGCAACGTAAATCCAACTCTGTACCCGCTGAGCCCGTACAGACGTGGTAACCCCCAGCCTTGTAACAATTTCCAGCTTCAACTTCTCATAGTCCTCGGCATCCTCGGCTGGCAGATCAAAATATGCTTTTTGGGGTTCCCCTGAGAGGAATGGAGCCAACAGCCCCGCCCACTGCTCCTTGGGCCAAGCTTCTCTCGCAGCTGTACGTTCAAATGTGTGTAAGAACGCTTCCACATCATCTTGCGGTGTCAATTTTTGTAGAAAATGACTGGCTCTGATAGTACCACTCAAATTATGCTGGGATACTACCGGAACAGCTTGGGCCCTCAGTGTGAGCTGTTGCACCAACTCCTGCTGGGCCATCAGGGAATCTCTCAAGGCGACACCTGTGTAACAGTAGACTCCCTCTCTGCTTGTAGCTGTTCAGCCAGCAACTTGTTTGCACGCTTCTGATCCTCACTGATCTGCACAACAGCTTGTTGCAAATAAGAATTTGTTTCTCGCTGGGCAGCATTGGCTTGCTGCTGTGCTGCATTAGCAACAATAAGCTGCTCCAAAACTTTCTCCATGTTGTAGCGAGAAACCTTTCAAAACACAGTCCAATATTACTGGCCCTTTAAGATTCTGTGCTTAACTGTTTTTTTGTGCCAGCGCAAACTCCACCAATTGTGAGATTTCACGGTAGCAGGAATCTTGACCACGGCACTTTTGTAGCACAGAATCAGCACACAGAGCCTTAGTTCAGTCCAATTCAGCCTGGGCTGCTTTATTTGAAGCCGTTCACACAGACAGCATAAAGAAAAGGTTTCAGCAGATTGAAATAAAACAAATAAAACGTATCACAGTCCAGCACTTACTGATTCAGCTCAGTTTCCTCAGTGTCTGGTGTGCAAAGCAATGGCTCCAGGCTTGTAGTTTTAAACAGGCAAATCTGTAATGATCTCTCTGTGTCACTCTCAGTTTGAGTTCACAGCAGGCTCCTCAGCCCCTCACACACACTGAAATTAGACACCTGATTAATTTATGAGCAGGTAGCTAACACCACACCCAGGTCAGTCTGGAGTGGAATGGAAGGCCCGCCCAGATCCTTCCCTCCATTCCAGCCCTGGATACCCTAAAGAAGAATAACAATGCAGTTTCTTAACTGCCATATCCTTCATCCAGGGCCCTTAACCCCTGAACTAACATGCATTTTCCTTTTACCATATCACAGCATATAATTTAATATCAATTTAACAATGATATTGGTCTGTAGTTCGTACATTGATCTGGAGTTTTTCCCGGTTTTGGTATGGTGACTGTTATTGCCTTCAACATTTCAGCTGTGGGTACTCCTTGCATACTTATTGCATTGAAAAGCGTTGTTAGTTGGGGGCAGGCCTGGACTGGGAGTCAAAATAGGCCCTGCCATTCCAAGTACACAGAGGCCCAAACAGCCCCCTACCAGCCCACTATATGTTAACTTTCTATGGGACCCTACATCAGCCCCTCTGGCATTTGCCAGAACCCACAGATTGCCAGTCCGGGCCTGGTTGGGGGGTCAATATATCTTTGAAGTGCTTATAGTATAGTGAGGTCAGCCCATCCGGTCCCGGTGCTTTCCCCTTTGGGGCTGTGTTAATTACTGTACACACTTCTAATTCTGTTATCGGTTGGTTTAAAGAGTGTAATTGAGTTTCTGTAATTTCTGGTAGTTTTGCTTTAGCTAAGAAGTTCTTAATACTCTGGGTTGTAGGTTGAGGAGTGTGGGAGTCCACCTTTAGATTGTATAGAGATGCATAGTAAGATGCAAAGACATCTGCGATTTCCTTTGGATTTGTCTTCTTTTTGCCTTCTTGATCTCGTATCTGTTTAGCTTGTCTTTGTTTTAACAGATTAGCTAATTGCTTGGATATTTTATTACTTTTAGTGTATCTGGATATCTTTAGTCTTTGAAGACAAATATTCCAACTTTATTAATTCTATTTCATGAATTTGATTTTTTATTTCTCTTATTTGTTTAGCTTTATTTTTTTTGCTGTTGTAGTTTGTTACTGCTCTCCAAGCTTTGTAGTTGCGCCATTGTTTTTTATTCTATGTTCTCTCTGCTTCTTTAATTGTGCGGCCAGTTTTATCAATTGTCCTCGTATGACCGGTTTGTGGGCACACCACTTCTCCATTGTCGTTAGTTTTAAAGTATTCTTGTAGGGTCTGTTTACATTGTTGAACTATTAATTTGTTGCAAAGGAGGGATTCGTTTAATCTCCAATATGCCCTATTTATTTTTGGTGCTTCATTCTTTATTGTTGCCCTTACTGGAGCATGGTCAGACCATGTTCTGAGCCCAATTCCTGTTTCTGAGATTTGTTGAAGTAAATATCTGTCAGTATATAATCTATTCTTGTATATTTTGTATGAGTATACGAGCAATATGTAAAATCTTTTTCCATCATATGTTGTTCTCTCCATACGTCATAATGGGAATGTAGTTTTAATAATCGTTTTAAATTTGTCGCGTGTGTAATTGTTTCTTGTCTCGGGGTGACTGAAGTTTGATCTTGAGTGTCTAATTCCTGATTTAATGGCACATTGAAATCTCCCCCTATAAGAATGTTCCCTTCTTTCTGTTTATCTAATGCCTTAAAAAAGGCCCGATAGTAAGCTGATTGCTTTATATTCGGTGCATATACTGACGCTATGGTGTATGTTGATTGCGCCATCTGCACTGTTACAATAAGATGTCTTCCATTTGGGTCAGCCTGTTGTTTTAATATTCTTTTTTAACGGACCACTTGCATAATATTGGTTGGGATATTCCATATTAGATAATCTATGTGGTTGATTTTTTGCTAGATGTGTCTCCTGTAGGCAAATTATTTTGGCCTTACTTTGCTTAGCCCAGGCATGTAACTTAGCTCTTTTAATTTGACTGTTCAGCCCATTTACATTAAGTGTAACTATTGAGAGTTCCATACTAATAGTAAACTACAATATTGATTTAAAATGTACTCACTCATCTTATCTTGTATGATGTGCTTTCTGTTGGGCCTTAAATTTCCTCTGGTTGTTTTGAGATACGTGCGTCCTAAGCGTAGATAATATGTTGTCCTTGTTGTAGTTTCATGAAAGAACATGTAACCTTTATATACAGCAATACTTGACTAAGTATTGTATTTTTTGGCTCTAAAAGACTCTTCAGGTATTGTGTCTTTAATTTAGATCTTTTTATAATATAAGAGTTCCTTTGTCTTAGAGTCAATGGGGGGGGGTTTAGCTCTTATTTTTAGTCCTTGGGTAATTCGAAGTCTTTGTATTAATGTTTGCCCACTACTCTCAGTGTGTATTCTTCTCCTTTTATTTCGTCTGTTATTGGGACAGCATGGTCTATGGCTTTCCTCCTCGGGTTGTTTTGATGTGTGTGCCACTCTTGCGTTAGTTTTAACATTTTAGATGTTTGTTTCTGTGACGTCTTGCTGCGGTCCTACTTTCCATTGTTTTAAGAGTCGTATTCCCTGTTGTGGTGAGTCAATAATAGTTGGGGCGCATTCATACGTAACTCTCAGTTAACCGGAAACATCCATCTATAGGGAATATTGGCTTCTCTCAGTATTTCTGTCACTTGCTTGTATTCTCTCCTTTTATTCATCGTATTCACCGAAAGATCCATATAACAACGTAAAGTTAGATATTTCTGAGGCAGATTTTGTGTATTCCAGAAGGCGGACATAATTCTCTCTTTTATATGGTAAAAGTGCATTCTTATAATGACCTCTCTAGGTGCCTCCTGTGGTGCGCTTTTGCTTTTTAGTATTCTATGCGCTCTATCAATTAATAGATCAGACATTTTTTCTGGCAATATTTCTTGTAACATAGTTTGCAGATATGGGATTATTTCTTCATTTTTAAACTAGCTCTGAAATACTGCTTACTCTGATGTTGTTTCTCCGCTTTCTGTCCTCCAGATCTGCCAGTTTGTTAGTTAATTGGTGAATTTCTCCTTCTAGATTGTTGTTCTCATCTATTAGTAAATTATAGGAGCTCACCATTTCTGCCATCTTCTGTTCCAGATTGTCAACTCGATTTCCCAGGTGCGACACTTCCGTGTGCAACTCCGCAACAGCTCCCCTAAAATCTGCCTGGAGATCTGTACACAGGGTGGTAAGTAACTCTTTTAGTAGTGATATAGTAATGGGAGAGTATGGCTCTATAGATGTAGCTGTATTTATCTTCATGTGTGCCTGCTGATTTTTTCTCCTCTATAAATAATAAGAGACTCAGAAAAATAACAGGACTCTTGATAGGACAATTAGAAGCTAAAATAGCACGCTTTGCAGACGATGTAAGTCAATCTTTGGGAGATATCTTTAAAACACTTCGGGAATATAGCCAAGTCTCATATTATAAGATAAATATCAACAAAACACAAGCATTGCCACTTAAAATGTCAGCAATCCTTGTAGCGCAACTAAAACAGAAATATCCCTTCCAGTGGAGACGGCACAAAATTACTTACATGGGAATAGAGCTGGGAGATACAATAAGCACAACATATAGCAGCAACTACCCCCCAATTCTTAATAAGATACAAAAACAACTAGAAAGATGGAATCCTTTACATATTTCATGGATGGGACGAGTGGCAACGATAAAAATGATGGCTCTACCACAATTAATATACCTCTTTAGAAATACACCAAATACAATATCTAAAATTCTACTAAACCGAATTCAAACAAAGTTGGATAAGTTTATGTGGGGGGGGGAACCGAGCATTAAGCGCAAATACATACAACTCCACATGAAAGAAGGAGGTTTTGGAGCACCTAACATAGAAAACTATTATAAAGCCGCAGTACTGGAACAAATGGCAATGTGGAACTTGCCTCCCGCACAAAAATAATGGATATATATAGAGCAGGAAGCAATCCATCCTCTTACACTTCAACAAATTATGTGGGTCAGTAAACCAGAAAATCCCTCAATAATGATAAAAATAAACCATACTAAGGAAACAGCATTAAAAATTTGGAATACTATTAAGAAGCAGAAACATATACATATATATCCAGCGAATCAATCTCCTATAAATATTAGAAGCAACAATTCCAGGGTTAACAATAAAAAATTGGAAGCTGAATGGACTGCAAACAATTGGACAGTTATTTCAGGAAAATAAATTAAAGACATACGAAGAGTTACAAAAACAGTTTAAAGTCCCAAAGAAGGATTTTTTTTTAAATATCTCCAAATATCTCCAAATATCTCCAAATTAGACACCATCTATTACCATTTATGAGAGACTCCTCGGCACAGCAAACTAATTTTGAGCAAATGTGCTTTACAAAAGCAGGGCAGAAGAAAGGCCTGTCCAGAATGTACAAAATAATTTCTAAACAACCACAAATTCACAAACCACAGCATATTATTAAATGGGAAAAAGATCTACAAATCACAGTACCACTCCCTCAATGGATTCAAGCAGCAAATCTCCCTCTCAAATTATCTCTTACCAGGTTGGTGAACCTTATAGTTCACCTCACCCACTTTTTCTACAATTTCAAATGGGCCCTGCCACCTGACCAAGAATTTGCTCTCTACAGTGGGAATCAACACTGCTACTCTATTTCCCACCTGAAATTGCCTCACTTTAGTGGACCGGTTGTATACCCGGCGCTGAGCCTCTTGGGCACTTTGCATGTGTTCCTTAACTAGCGGCATCACTCCTGCAATTCTTTCCCTCATTTGAGAGACATATTCCAAAACACTTTTGTGGGGAGTAGCTTCACTCTCCCAAGTCCCCGGGGCCTGTGCCCATACTCCAACTCAAAGGGGGAGAAACCTGTGGACACCTGAGGCACCTCTCGAATTGCGAATAAAAGAGCAGGTAATAAACAATCCCAATCCTTACCATCTTTTTGCACCACCCGCTTAAGCATTGTTTTTAAGGTCTTATTAAAACGTTCAACCAAGCCATCTGTCTGAGGATGGTAGACAGATGTATGTAACTGCTTTATCTGGAACAAGTGACACACACCGGCCATAACCTTTGACATGAATGGGGTACCCTGGTCAGTAAGTATCTCCTTTGGGAAGCCTGTCCTTGAAAACATTAGGAACAGCTCACGGGCAATGGCTTTAGATGTGGCATTCCTTAAGGGGATTGCTTCCGGGTATCGGGTGGCGTAATCAAGGATTACCAAGATATACTGATGCCCTCGGGCAGATTTTACCAGGGGACCTACTAAGTCCATGGCTATACGTTCAAATGGTACTTCGATAATGGGTAAGGGCACCAAGGGGCTACGAAAATGAGAAGCCGGGGCTGTTAACTGGCAGGTGGGACAGGACGCACAGTAGGTTTTTACTTCAGACTTTAAACCTGGCCAGAAAAACCGGTCTGTGATTCTTGCTTCGGTCTTCTCTGCCCCCAAGTGTCCACCCAGGGCATCATTATGCGCTAGGTCAAGTACCATTCGTCTGTATGGCCGGGGAACTAACAGTTGTTCAACAACCTCCTCACGGACCTTGGTGACTCTATAAAGCAGATCACTATTTACAGCAAAGTGGGGCCATCGGTTATCTGCACCTGGTTCTTGGGGAACACCATTTATCACCACCACCTGTTCTCTAGCATTAACTAAGGTGGGATCCTGCATCTGGGCCGTGCTAAAGGCTCCCCTTGACACATCCAGATCAGGAGATATGGGATTTGATGAATCATTCTCATCATCCTCCCCTAGCATTACCTGTAATGGAGAGAAATTCCCCCCCTCAGAGGACAGCTCTGTCTTCTGACTGGGATTCTCTATTGCCTTATTACTTTTCTCCTGAGTTTGGGGCAGTAACATCATCATTTTGAAAATCATACATCACATCATTTTTAATATCACTGGGTATATCAATTATCACATCCCTTGGGTTTTGGGGACCCAATCCCACCCTCAAGTCAGTGGTTTCCTTCCCCACACTTTCCCACAAATCCCAGAACTTTGGAAAGTCACGTCCCAAAATAGCGGGGTGCAACAGTTTACTCCCCACCCCAACTTCATGCACAATGGATTCACCGGCAATAGTGATGGTCACTGGGACTAGCGGGTAGGACCGGATATCCCCATGGATACAAATTACCCGGAGTGATTTGGCTACTGGTTTGAATTCTCCAATAACACTGTCTAGTACCAGGGTTACCATACTCCCCGAATCTAGAAGAGCCTTGACAGGAATCTGATTGATGTAAACATCACACTCAAATTGCCCCTCAAACAAGTCAGGGCATGCAGTGTAAACTTTCTGTGCATAACAGGAAAGCTGGGTGATAGCCCCACACTCCATGGTCTCGTCTTTCCATGGGCACTGTGCTCTAGTGTGCCCCCAGGCTTGACACTTCCAACACTGCACGTTCCCCCTTTCCAGGGTGAAGAGGTATCTGTGGGTGCCCCTTGTTGGGCCGGTGATGGCACTTCTCCACTTTCTCTCACACTAAGCCTAGGACTCTGCAGGGAACTTTTCCTGGCCGGTGTAGATTTCTCCGGACGTGAAATGGCGAATGGTCGCTGACGGTTGGGAGCAAGTAGTTCCTCGGTAGCCGTGTACCTCTCAACCAGCAGATCCGCTGTTTTGGGGTCCCCATGACTCACCCAACGCTGTAGGTCAACAGGGAGGGACCGAAGGTACCGATCTGTCACAACTCGCTCCACAATCTGGGGTCCATTCAGATCCTCGGGTTGCAGCCACTTGGTGGCCAAATGGATAAGGTCGTGCATCTGTGACCTAGGTGGTAGGTTGGTTTGATATTTCCACCTGTGTACTCTTTGGGCTCTGACTGCAGTGGTTACCCCTAGGCAGGCCAGGATCTCTGCCTTTAGCCAGTCATAATTCATGGCGTCATCTGGGTTAAGATCATAATACGCCTTCTGTGGATCGCCAGACAGAAATGGAGCTATTAGGCCAGCCCATTTATCTCGGGGCCACCTTTCTCGCTCTGCAGTCCTCTCAAACGTGGCAAGAAAGGCCTCCACATCATCCGTGGGACTCAACTTTTGGAGAAAATAACTTGCCCGGGTGGTTACCTGGTTCCCCTGAGCCATGGCAATGGACTTCCGTCCTGGAGCACATTGCTGTACAGCCTCAGCCAATGCCTTGGCTTGGGCAATTGTAGCCTCGTGTAAGGCGGTGGCTTGTAAAGTTACAGACTCTCGCAAAACAAGCAACTGAGCATCTGTGGAGTGCTGTTGAGACACCATGGCCGATAGCTGGGCCTCCAGGCTCTTTTGCTGAGCATCTGTAGCCTGCTGCTGTACGACCATGCTCTGCTGTAGCTGAACTGTTGCTGCAACAGTTCCTCCATCTTAGCAAAAATGGGTTACTTTAAATGTCAGTTTTCAGAGAGAGAAGAAAAAAAAATGTCTTTACCCTTCGGTAGTGCCTGCCCGCATCCGAGCACCAGTTGTGATGTTTGGGGGATCACAGTGGGGTTTTTTTCACCAAACATGCAGGCCACTCCACGTTAAAGGAAACATTTAGTTTATTTTCTTCAGTTCACATAAATCCCTCACAGACAAGCAGTGGCATAAAAATCAAACAGCTTCAGTTCAGCAACAAATAAGTCCCAACAAAAGAGCCATGTACTTGCCAAGAAAACTTGCAGTGTCCAGTCTGCCGGGAGTGAACTCCCTAGTCTTTTAGAAAAGAACTTTCTCCAACTCCACAGTAAGTAGCCACCCATGAAAACCAAACTTTTCTGTTTAACACAGCAGTGAGTTTCCACCCCCTTTCACCTGCTGCTCACCTCCATTAAACACCCCTTGGATGTCCAGCCCACCTCTGGCTGGTTAACCCCATGGTGTCTTTTAAAGAGGTAATTTTAAAAACTAAAGAATGGGGATATATACCGGTCATCTACAATATATCCCCCCAGCTTCTACAATATATATATATATATATATATATATATATATATATATATATATATATATATATATATATATATATACTTCCCCCAAATCCCAGCACTCACGATAAATCTCCTCTGATTGCCTGGGTGCGTGCCACATGAAACTTCATACGATCCTCTCCAAAGGAAGCCGCACTACTCAGGACTTATTATAAAGTAATACTTTTATTGAACACACTAACGTTTCGGCTGCAACATCAGCCTTTGTCAAAGTAACATACAATGAAACATTTACCCTTAAATACCCAAACTATGGCGCGAAAATATCACCAACCCTCCCTCTCTGACGTATACACATGTAATTATCCTAATCTAATGCATCCTCAACTAGTGCAACTGCATGGTATTGTAGTATACAATTGTAACAAGCTCGTCTTTTTAGTTATTTAATCAGATCCCCGAATGGTAACAAATATAACAAGTAAGTATCGCATCACTTGTCTCTACAGTAATACTCCGAAACAGTGTTGCAATGAGGCCCCGCTGACTTTTCCTGCTATTTTGTATTTTTTAGGTATTACCCAGGATGGGGTTTTATGGTGACACGGTATGAATGGATACACTTTGACCCGAGGATTGACCCATCACTTGTATATATTTGACAGACGCACTACTAGAGAGTGCTACAGGACGCTTCATTGAACGATCCGACAGGAGATGGCTAGTGTCTACAGATCAGGGGACACACTTACATGTGATCGCACGATACGTGGGGGGAGACCGTTGATAGTTTTGTGACTATTACACTTGACCCCATATAGGATAGAGTTAATGCCCACATCAGCTGGGGAATGTATGAATCGCTTTAGCCTATCACACGGCAACACTATGCTGACGCACTTGCAGTGCGCGGTGAATTTCACTCAATATTATGGATTGACGCATGGAGCACTGGGCCACCTGTCACTTGTATGGGCGATCGGATCTTATTTGGTTTCACAGTGATCGCATAGATGGTGGATCGCACTTGGTCCCGACACTCATCGGTGGTAAACATTGGGAGCATGAGGACACTAGGGATGGGACGGCACGGGTGTGCGTTGGTGGTGGTTACACAAGAGCGGTAAGCTTTTAACATTATTATTTGAATCGGATATGTATTTGATGATGTTGCTTTGCCGCTTTACACGAAGATCTATTGCAGATACTGCTCATAATGACAGGCAGTCAGCGGGGCCTCATTGCAACACTGTTTCGGAGTATTACTGTAGAGACAAGTGATGCGATACTTACTTGTTATATTTGTTACCATTCGGGGATCTGATTAAATAACTAAAAAGACGAGCTTGTTACAATTGTATACTACAATACCGTGCAGTTGCACTAGTTGAGGATGCATTAGATTAGGATAATTACATGTGTATACGTCAGAGAGGGAGGGTTGGTGATATTTTCGCGCCATAGTTTGGGTATTTAAGGGTAAATGTTTCATTGTATGTCACTTTGACAAAGGCTGATGTTGCAGCCGAAACGTTAGTGTGTACAATAAAAGTATTACTTTATAATAAGTCCTGAGTAGTGCGGCTTCCTTTGGAGAGGATTATATATATATATATATATATATATATATATATATAAATAAAGGAAAAATAGCTCCACGCACTTACTGGAGAAAAAGCCTGGGTGCACACTGCAGAAAAGTCACATAGAATATCATGTAAAGCAAGGCACTCACAGGTCTTAAAAAATATGGTGAAAAAGAGATACAGTTTATTTGTTATTCCAATGTATCAGTCTTCCTTGAGACCTTTGTCAAGGTAAAAACAGAGTGAAAAAATTCAAACCTTATACACCTCTCCTTGAAAATGGTGCCAAAATGTGTGTAATTAGTTGAGCTAAATAGCTAAGACACCATGGGGCAAATTCTCTAAGCGCCGAAGCGCCGAAGTGCCGAAGCGCCGAAGCGCCGAACGCTAGCGTTAATTTGCTAGCGTTTGGCATTTTCGTTACTGCGCAAATTCACTAACGAACGCTGGCGTAGATTCGCTAGTGTTACTTTGCACCCTTACGCCTGGCAAATTTTTGCTAGGGACGTAACTACGCAAATTCACTAACGCGCGCAGTGTAATGAACGCTACCTTTTACGCTAGACTTCCTTCACCACCTCAGACCAGGCGAAGTGCAATAGAGTAGATAGGGATTGCTTCAAAAAAAGTCAAAATTTTTTCTAAGTCCCAAAAAACGCTGGCGTGTTTTCTACATTATGGGTGATAGGCTGAAAAAGATCGAAAAAATTTTTGGGGCTCCCCTCCTTCCCCCCTACATTTCCTGACTCATGGCAACTTACCTATACAGTGGGCACATGTGTAGGGCAAAATAAAATTTTTATTTGATGTTTTGAAGGTTTTCTAGGCATTTGTAGTGCTGATATGTATTCCTCCATTGAAATTTGAATTTGGCGCCGTATGCAAATTAACCTTCGCTAGCATAACTTCGCTTCACTTAGCGAATCAACGATAGCGCAACTTCGCAATCTTACGCTACCCCTGTGCGCAATTTCGGATTTTAGTGAATTTGCGGAGCGCTGGCGAAACTACGCCTGGCGAAGTGCGGCGAAGCGCGGCAAAGTTGCGCCTGGCGCAACTACGAATCTTAGTGAATTTGCCCCCATATGTGGATCAGTGATCAGTTTACTAGTGTTCACATAGTTTAACTCTGTAGACATGGTATTGTAAAAGCAGTGATATTTGTTATAAAATAATGTAATTTAAAGTGTGATAGTCACAAATTAAGAAAACAACACATACCAAAAAGCCATAACAAATAAAATATACTGGCAGACAGATTGTAAATAATAACCCCCAAAGGAAAATTAGGAGTGAAGACTTCAGTGTCTATTAACCCTTTAAGTGCCAGCAGAATTTCACATTTTGGTTACGCGAAATGCCAGCCGTTTTTGAAACATTTTGTGCTCTCTCACTTTAGGGGCATTTTCTGAGGGGAAACCTATAGTTTACCTAGGAAAACTATACATTGTTTTTTTCGGTAGAAACTGAGCTTTCTAAATCTGCCTGAGTTTTCATGTATTTCCACCTGTGCAAAAAAATTTATAGTGCTAAATACCAATAAAAAATGAAAAATTACCATTTTTCATCGTATATCAATTTATACCAGAAAAATATTTCATTTTACGGATGAAAATCCAACTGATTTGGAAAGCCTTATGTCTCTCGAACGTGCCAATACCAGATATGTATAGTTTTAGGGAGATTTAGGATTTCTGTACAGCAAAAACTCCCGGCATTATATTACCGAATTTTGAAAGCACTAAGGCAGAAAACGGCATGCTTTAGATTCCAAGGCAAAAAATCCTGAAACCGTAGGTTTACCACAGAAAACCATACATTTTTGAAAAGTACACATTCTGCCGATTACAAAATGGGTAACTATGTCTCTCTACTCCCAACTACCAAACATAAAAGCTTGTCTGAACATAGCGGTTTTTCAACAAAAAATTCAAAATTCTGAAAAATCATTTCAAAGGTTTTATTTTGCTGCTCCGCATATCCCAAACTATATTAGGTACCAAGAAAAAGCACCTGAAATATGATTGCCAGGGGTCCACTGAACAGTTTGATACCCATTATGCATAGGTTTACCAAAGTATCTGGCATTTAGAGACACCAATATGTAGTTAGCACATCCAAATTGTTCAGGACTTTACTTCAGCTACTGAGAAATCAACACATTGACTGCATTTTTTGTGGGGTAAAAACACAGAAATATATGTTTACCCCCCAAACCCATATATTTTTGGAAAGTACACATTCTACTGAATCTAAAATGGGTACCCATGCCTTTCTGCTCCAAACTACTGAGTCGCAAGGCTTTCCCAAAATTGTCGGTTTTGGTGAAATATCTGAAAATTGCCTCAAAGCTTCAACTTCCCAGCACCATATCACCCATGTATCGTTATGCACCAAGAAAAAGCACCCTAAATATGATTGCCAGGGTTCCTCCAAACAGTTTGGTGGCCATTGTTCATAGGTTTACCAAAGTATCTGGCATTTAGAGGCCTCAAAATGAAGTTAGCGCATACAAATAGTCCTGTGGGTAACTTCATCTAATGAAAAATCAACACATTGACTGCATTTTTGTGGGGTAAAAACACAGAAATATATGTTTACCCCCAAACCCATATATTTTTGGAAAGTACACATTCTACTGAATCTAAAATGGGTACCCATGCCTTTCTGCTCCAAACTACTGAGTCGCAAGGATTTGCCAAAGTTGTCGGTTTTGGTGAAATATCTGAAAATTGCCTCAAAGCTTCAACTTCCCAGCACCATATCACCCATGTGTCATTACGTACTAAGAAAAAGCACCCTAAATATGATTGCCAGGGTTCCTCTGAACATTTTGGTGGCCATTGTTCATAAGTTTACCAAAGTATCTGGCATTTAGAGGCCCCAAAATGAAGTTAGCGCATACAAACAGTCCTGTGGGTAACTTCAGCTAATGAAAGATCAACACACAGGAGAAAGCTCTCTGTTTAGTGCTGAATTAAGCATTGAAATTCCTGTTTGAGACAGGATTTTTTGTTATCACTTGGTGTGTGAATGTGTTGTCCACTTGGTGGGTGAAATTTGGGAAGTTTTGAGTTGATTTTCTTTACTAAAAATCGATTTTTCTTTTGACCCTGAAGGTGAGTGATTCCTAGCCCAGTTCCTTTCACTTGCTCTGGGCTACAAACTCACTGTTAGATCCCCTACCCCTCCCCCGCACCTGGGTGTCAGTTTCATTTGCATTTTTCTCTTGTTTCAGCACAAATTGTTTAATTTTTGTACAGATTGAGTGGATATTTTGATTTTGCACTCAGTTCTGTGAGGAGAGAAAGCTAAAGGGAGAAGGATTTAATATAAGTATAAATATAAAATCTTTTCCAGCAGCAGCAGTGCAGCTCCCAGGCACCTGCTCACATTAACCCTCTCCTTGCCACAGCTTCTCAACTTAAAACTTACTTTTTTGTTAATCAATAGTATAAAGCTTTCTTTTTGTGTGGTGTTGTGTAAAATAATGGGAGGGAATAAAAAGGAAAGTTATAAAAAAACATCTCTTGGTTCTAAAGCAAAAGGACCTGAAAAACCCAGCTGTAGCTCTGCAAGGAAACACCAGTCAGAGCCCATGTCAAAAAGCCCCATTGCCTCTACTTCTGCTGCTGCAGCCAATGTGACCCCTGCTAAAACATTTGCACACGCGGTAGCTACTGGCAGCAACCCAAGCCAAGTCACTGCTGGGGTAGAGAAGCTTACAAGGAAGCATGGGGTCAGATGCCTAATGTCAAGCACTCATGGCATAGAGGCTTATATAAAGGCTGCAGCTGAAGTGGTGGGCCACTCTGCAGTAGTGGCAGCAAGTAAAATGTATGGGAAAGCCATAATCTTTGCCCGTACTCTAACTGCAGTGCATACTCTGGTACAGAGGGGTATCACAGTGGGAGGGAGTTATGTCCCTGTAGAACCCCTAGAAGGATTGGGCACAAGGGTGGTTTTATCTAATGTGCCCCCCTTCCTGCAAGACCACTTATTGTACCCCCACCTGCAAGCCCTTGGGGAGTTAAAATCAAATATGTCTAGAATTCCCCTGGGATGTAAGGAGAGCAGACTGAGGCACGTCCTTTCCTTTAAAAGGCAGGTGCAACTACTTTTACCTCGGGGGCAAGACACTATTGAGGGGTCTTTCGGGGTTCCATTTGAAGGGGTGCTGTATAAAATTTTTTACAGCGCAGAGGAAGTGAGGTGCTTCCTTTGCAAGAACCTGGGGCACACTCGCCAGAGTTGCCCCAAAGGGCAAATTAAGACCACAGTCCCTGTTCCTGCTCCCAGTGCCTCAAATAAAACATCTTATCCTGCTGGGACTATTTCAGCAGGGTCCTCAAAGGGGATATCTCCTTCACTAAAGAACCTCAAGGTGGCTGTTACACAACCCACCTCTACAACATCCAAACCTCCTCCTTCTTCACTTAAGACATCTAAGGCTGCAGCATGTCTTACAATTGCGGCAAAAGAGAAGGGGGGAAAACATGTCAAAGCTTCCCCCAGGGTCACAGTTGTTCCTACCACAAAAAAGTGTACCCCTGTTATGGGCACCCCTGAAGGTGTGGGGGTACCCATGATTGCAACACCTGTTGGGGTTGGGGCAGATAGTGGCCTTTCCTCTTCAGATGCCAAGAAAAAGAGGAAATTTAAATCAAACTGGCTGGTACCTGAGGAATGGGCATCAGTGGTTAATGATGGGGCACCCCCATCCAAGGGTAAAAAGGGTAGCAAAACTTCTGCTCCTCATGTGGTGACATTGTCTGGCCCAACTGTTGGTCACGATCAACCGGTGTCAGACCATGCACTCTTGCCTCCAGACCAGGTGGGGAATAATGAGGTTAATGGTCTGCATGGCCGTGAACATGGCAGTGTTGGTTTCCCCACAGAGTCAGGGGTGCAGTATCTGCCTCAAAATCATTTGGAAGATCTTCCCTTGGAGTGTAAAGAGACACCTAATGAGACTCCTGCAGAGTGGGCAGTCAGTGTTCCTGAGGTGCTGAGATTTGGCAACTGCAACCAGCCTCAGTTTTTAGTGCCTCAGGGTATTTCACTCCAGGAGGGGGAGAATATTGGGCTAACCCCCATACAGGACCCTGCAGATAAAACTGCTGGGAAGGATGGTGAGGGTGGAGTTGTAAATACGGTGGAGGGTAGCCAGACAACCTCTACTGTTCATGCTAAAATCTCTCCTCCCTTGTCTTCAACTGACCCAAATGTTATTGCCATCCAGAAAGCACAGGAGGTAGTAGAGAGGGCAGAGGCTAACCATCGAGCCTCCAAAGCTCTACCTGTTGCTGGGGAGCTAATTAGTTTCTGTTGCTCCTGTGTCAAACACTTCCAAATGTGTTTCAAGTGAAGTTGAGGGAACACCTGAGCCATTGCAGGGTCTCCAGAAAAGTGATTCTGATACTTTTCCTGTAACAACTTGTGGAGAGATTCTCAAAGCTCTAGTGGAGAGGGGAGATTATCAATCCCTTAGCCAGGAAGAGCTCATGGATGAGGGGAACATCGAAGAGGAGGTTGACATAGGAGTGGCAAATCCTTCTACCCCAATCATCCCTGCTGAGGAACTCAAAAAGTTTCTTGAGAGCACCCTTGGTGTTAAATTAGAGAAGAAGATGCACATGGCTCTGGAGAAGTGGCATGATTTGCCTTTAGTTATCAATTCTGTGAGACAATACATTAAGGTCATAAAAGAGGCCAAGAACTATGGAACAGCGGAATATCTCCGTATAATGAAGTTTCACAAAAAATGTTTGTCTCATCAGACCTTGATGAAGGTTAAAGCACTTCCTAAGACTCAGTAATGGCCTTGAGTATAAGCACACTTAATACTAATGGCTGTCGGAATCCTTTCCGAATGTTTCAGGTACTCTCCTTTCTTCGTCAAGGAGGGTACTCTGTGAGTTTCCTCCAAGAGACCCACACCACTCCAGAGCTTGAAGCAAGCTGGAATCTGGAGTGGAAGGGAAGGGTCTTTTTTAATCACCTCACTTGGACATCATGCGGGGTGGTGACCCTTTTCTCAGATTCCTTCCAGCCAGAGGTCCTGAATGCTACCTCTGTCATCCCTGGCCGTCTATTGCATCTTCGGGTCCGGGAGTCAGGTAGAACATATAATCTAATGAATGTGTATGCTCCTACTACCGGACCAGAGAGGGCACGGTTCTTTGAAAGTTTGTCAGCCTACATGGAGACAATTGACTCTGATGAAGCCTTGATTATAGGGGGTGATTTTAATTACACCCTTGATGCTCGAGATCGCAATGTACCCAAGAAAAGAGACTCGTCTGAGTCCGTTTTGCGAGAACTAATTGCTCATTTCTCCTTGGTTGATGTCTGGAGAGAACAGAACCCAGAGACGGTTGCTTTTACCTATGTCAGGGTGAGAGATGGTCATGTTTCTCAATCCCGGATTGATAGGATATATATATCGAGCCATCTCATGTCACGAGCCCAGTCGAGCACCATTAGATTGGCACCATTCTCAGACCACAATTGTGTATCCCTGAGAATGTCAATCGCACCATCTCTGCCAAAAGCTGCTTACTGGCACTTTAACAACAGTTTATTAGAAGATGAGGGTTTTGCAAAGTCAGTCCGGGATACATGGAGAGGCTGGAGGGCCTTTCAGGATGAATTTGCCACATTGAACCAGTGGTGGGATGTAGGCAAGGTTCACCTAAAGCTCTTGTGTCAAGATTATACCAAAAGTGTGAGCGGGCAGTGCAATGCAGAGATTGAGGCACTGAATGGGGAGGTGCTTGATCTTGAGCAAAGGCTATCAGGCTCTGAAGACCAAGCCCTTCAGTGTGAATATCTAGAAAGGAAAGAAGCGCTGCGTAACATGGAACAACGACAGGCTCGTGGTGCCTTTGTGCGAAGCCGGATGCAGTTACTTTGTGATATGGATCGTGGTTCCCGATTCTTCTATGCTCTGGAGAGGAAGTAGGGGAACCGAAAACAAATCACATGCCTTTTTGCGGAGGATGGAACCCCCCTTGAAGATCCGGAGGCTATCCGGGACAGAGCCCGGTCCTTCTATCAAAACCTTTTTTCTCCAGATCCCATCTCTCCAGATGCCTGTGAGGAGCTATGGGATGGGCTTCCAGTGGTCAGTGAGAGGAGAAAAGAGAGGTTGGAAACACCAATCACTCTAGATGAACTCTCTCAAGCACTCCGTTTAATGCCCCACAATAAATCTCCTGGGCTTGACGGACTGACCATAGAGTTCTTCCAGTTCTTTTGGGATACTCTGGGCCCTGATTTCCATAGGGTCCTAACTGAGGCCTTCAAGAAAGGTGAGTTGCCACTTTCGTGTCGTCGAGCAGTGTTATCACTACTTCCTAAGAAGGGGGATCTCCGTCTTATTAAGAACTGGAGACCAGTCTCACTGCTTAGCACAGACTATAAGATCGTGGCCAAAGCTATCTCACTTAGGCTCAAATCTGTGCTGGCAGAGGTGATTCATCCTGACCAGTCCTATACAGTCCCCGGTCGGACAATTTTTGATAATGTCTTTTTAATCCGAGACTTACTACATTTTGCGAGAAGGACTGGTCTATCTCTTGCTTTTCTCTCTCTGGATCAAGAGAAGGCATTTGACAGGGTGGATCACCAATATCTTATAGGCACTCTGCAAGCCTATAGCTTTGGCCCACAGTTTGTGGGCTACCTGAAAACAATGTATGCCTCTGCAGAGTGTTTAGTTAAAATCAACTGGTCTCTGACTGCACCTCTGGCCTTTGGACGAGGAGTTCGGCAAGGATGCCCCTTGTCGGGACAACTGTACTCACTGGCCATTGAGCCCTTCCTGTGTCTCTTAAGGAAAAGGCTCACGGGACTGGTGCTCAAAGAACCTGACATGAGGGTGGTTCTCTCAGCCTACGCTGATGATGTAATTCTTGTGGCCCAGGACCTAGTTGATCTTGAGCGGGCACAAGAGTGTCAAGAAGTCTACGCTGCTGCCTCATCTGCCCGGATCAACTGGTCCAAGAGCTCAGGCCTTCTGGAGGGTTCTCTAAAGGTAGATTTCCTGCCTCCTGCTTTTCGTGACATCTCGTGGGAGAGTAAAATCATTAAATATTTAGGCGTCTACCTATCAGCTGAGGAGTATCCTGTCTCGCAGAATTTCATTGAACTTGAGGAGTGTGTTCTAACGCGCCTTGGAAAGTGGAAGGGTTTTGCTAAAGTACTTTCTATGAGGGGGAGAGCTTTGGTGATTAATCAGCTGGTGGCCTCTCAGATCTGGTACCGGCTGATATGTCTTAGCCCAACCCAAGAATTCATTGCTAAGATCCAGAGAAGGTTACTGGACTTTCTCTGGATAGGAAAGCATTGGGTTTCTGCAGGTGTCTCAAGCCTCCCGTTGAAAGAGGGAGGGCAGGGAGTCGTGTGTATACGTTCTCAAGTGCACACCTTCCGTCTCCAGCAAATACAGAGATACTTGCATGCAGATCCTTCTCCACAGTGGTGTACTCTAGCATCGAGTTTTTATCGCCAGGTACGAAATATGGGATATGACCGGCAATTGTTTATAATTGAACCTGAGGGTTTCCTAAGAAACCTTTCAACCCTGCCGGCTTACTACCAAGACACGCTAAAAACCTGGAGCATGGTATCCGTGTTAAGGCAAGGAGCCATTGAAGGGGAAGACATTCTAAATGAGCCCCTACTTTACAATCCATCTTTTAAGACTAGGATGTTAGAATCCATCAGCATCCGACGTCGCCTTTGCCAGGCTCGGTTAACCAGAGTTGGAGATCTCCTGGATTTTGAGAAATCAGATTGGGTGGACTCTCAAGCAGTTATGCAACGCATGGGATTCCTCACCACTAGGGTTCCACACCGTCTTCTCAAGGAAATCAAGGACACAATCTCTCCTGATTCTCACACCTTCATTGATGGGGTTTTACATGCTGGAGAGCCACGTCCACCTTGGAACTCCTCACCTCCAGACATAATAATAGCACCTAAAACCCGTCAATCCCCCCAAGCACCTCCTTCCCCCAACTTGAGCCAGTTGGAGAATTTTCCATTGACACGCTTTCATGATATAACAAGAAAGCTGTTGTACTCTCTAATGCTTCACACTGTACACTTCCTTGCCCTCATCTCCCGATATGATACCATCTGGAGACGTGTGCTTAATGAGGGTGAAGGACCTCAGTGGCAAGCTCTTTATTCCAGTTTGGTGCCTAGACCAACTGGAGACTTGAGTTGGAAAGTGCTGCATGGTGCATTGAGCACGGGAGAGTATTTAGCTCGTTTTACAGACTCCCCAGCTGCTTGTCCATTCTGTGGCAAAGGAGAGTCTGTGTTTCATGCTTATTTTACGTGTGCCAGACTGCAACCTCTATTGGCTCTTTTGAGGAAGCTTTACCTGCAGTTCTGGTTGCACTTTTCCCCTCATGTTTATATTTTTGGACGCCCAGTATCCCGGGACAATAAAGAGAAAGACCTTCTCTCCAACTTGCTCCTGGCTTTAGCTAAATTAGTCATCCATAAATCTAGAAAGCAATGTTTGGAAGGTGGGAATCCTCTGCCAGCAGAGGTCTTGTTCCGAGTGCTGGTGCGTTCCCGCATCCGAGCAGAGTACACCCAAGCAGTGTTTACTGGTCGGTTGAAAGAATTTGCTGACCAGTGGGCAATAGATGGGGTACTTTGCTCAGTATCCCCAGACCTGGTTTCTGTTCAGACAATTCTCACACTCCATATTTAAGTGCACTTTAATTTAAGTGACAGTTGTATTTTAATCAGTTAATTATCTCCTTTGAGATGTGATTAACTTTGGTGAGCAATCACTCACCTGCAATTTGAATAATATATCAGCTAATGAAAAATCAACACATTGACTGCATTTTTGTGGGGTAAAAACACAGAAATATATGTTTACCCCCCAAAACCCATATATTTTTGGAAAGTACACATTCTACAGAATCTAAAATGGGTACCCATGCCTTTCTGCTCCAAACTACTGAGTCGCAAGGCTTTCCCACAATTGTCGGTTTTGGTGAAATATCTGAAAATTGCCTCAAAGCTTCAACTTCCCAGCACCATATCACCCATGTATCGTTATGCACCAAGAAAAAGCACCCTAAATATGATTGCCAGGGTTCCTCCAAACAGTTTGGTGGCCATTGTTCATAGGTTTACCAAAGTATCTGGCATTTAGAGGCCCCAAAATGAAGTTAGTGCATACAAATAGTCCTGTGGGTAACTTCAGCTAATGAAAGATCAACACATTGACTGCATTTTTGTGGGGTAAAAACACAGAAATATATGTTTACCCCCCAAACCCATACATTTTTGGAAAGTACACATTCTACTGAATCTAAAATGGGTACCCATGCCTTATTGCTCCAAACTACTGAGTCGCAAGGCTTTCCCAAAGTTGTAGGTTTTGGTGAAATATCTGAAAATTGCCTCAAAGCTTCAACTTCCCAGCACCATATCACCCATGTGTCATTACGTACTAAGAAAAAGCACCCTAAATATGATTGCCAGGGTTCCTCTGAACATTTTGGTGGCCATTGTTCATAAGTTTACCAAAGTATCTGGCATTTAGAGGCCCCAAAATGAAGTTAGCGCATACAAACAGTCCCGTGGGTAACTTCAGCTAATGAAAAATCAACACATTGACTGCATTTTTTTGGGGTAAAAACACAGAAATATATGTTTACCCCCCAAAACCCATATATTTTTGGAAAGTACACATTCTACAGAATCTAAAATGGGTACCCATGCCTTTCTGCTCCAAACTACTGAGTCGCAAGGCTTTCCCACAATTGTCGGTTTTGGTGAAATATCTGAAAATTGCCTCAAAGCTTCAACTTCTCAGCACCATATCACCCATGTATCGTTATGCACCAAGAAAAAGCACCCTAAATATGATTGCCAGGGTTCCTCCGAACAGTTTGGTGGCCATTGTTCATAGGTTTACCAAAGTATCTGGCATTTAGAGGCCCCAAAATGAAGTTAGCGCATACAAACAGTCCCGTGGGTAACTTCAGCTAATGAAAAATCAACACATTGACTGCATTTTTGTGGGGTAAAAACACAGAAATATATGTTGACCCCCCAAACCCATACATTTTTGGAAAGTACACATTCTACAGAATCTAAAATGGGTACCCATGCCTTATTGCTCCAAACTACTGAGTCGCAAGGCTTTCCCAAAGTTGTCGGTTTTGGTGAAATATCTGAAAATTGCCTCAAAGCTTCAACTTCCCAGCACCATATCACCCATGTGTCATTACGTACTAAGAAAAAGCACCCTAAATATGATTGCCAGGGTTCCTCTGAACATTTTGGTGGCCATTGTTCATAAGTTTACCAAAGTATATGGCATTTAGAGGCCCCAAAATGAAGTTAGCACATACAAATTGTCCTGTGGGTAACTTCATCTAATGAAAAATCAACACATTGACTGCATTTTTGTGGGGTAAAAACACAGAAATATATGTTTACCCCCCAACCCCATATATTTTTGGAAAGTACACATTCTACTGAATCTAAAATGGGTACCCATGCCTTTCTGCTCCAAACTACTGAGTCGCAAGGCTTTGCCAAATATTTCGGTTTTGGTGAAATATCTGGAAATTGCCTCAAAGCTTCAACTTTCCAGCATCGTATTGTCCATGTATCATTACCAGCATAAAGCATCCTAAATATAAACATATGGGTCTACTAAACAGTTTGATGCCAATGTGCATAGATATACCAAACTTTGTGGCGCACAGAGACCCCCAAATGACAATATGTATAGACATTTTCACGGCTGACGCGCTGGCTGCTTCAATATAACCACCTGGTGTGTGTATTATGCGACATTAGACCACCTAACAGTACAGAGACCCCAGAAAACCATATATTTTCAGAAAGTACACATTCTGACGAATCCAATATGGGTAAATAAGTGTTTCTACTGCAAACTGCCAAACTGCAAAGCAATGCTGAACATAACGGTTTTTATCAAATTTCTGAAAATCGTCACAAAGCTTGAATTTTACCACATTATATGCCCCACATTTCGTAACTTATCAGTATAAAACATCCTAAATATGAACGCCAGGGGTCTACTAAACACTTTGATGCCCAATATGCATAGATATACCAAACTATGTGGCGCACAGAGACCCCCAAATGACAATAGTGTATATACATTTTCACGGCTGACGCGCGCTGGCCGCTGCAATATAAGCACCTGGTGTGTGTAATATGCGACATTAGACCCCCCTAACAGTACAGAGACCCCAGAAAACCATATATTTTCAGAAAGTACACATTCTGACGAATCCAATATGGGTAAATAAGTGTTTCTACTGCAAACTGCCAAACTGCAAAGCAATGCTGAACATAACGGTTTTTATCAAATTTCTGAAAATCGTCACAAAGCTTGAATTTTACCCCATTATATGCCACACATTTCGTAACGTATCAGCATAAAACATCCTAAATATGAACGCCAGGGGTCTACTGAACACTTTGATGCCCAATATGCATAGATATACCAAACTATGTGGCGCACAGAGACCCCAAAATGACAATAGTGTATATACATTTTCACGGCTGACGCGCTGGCTGCTGCAATATGAGCACCTGGTGTGTGTATTATGCGACATTAGACCCCCCTAACAGTACAGAGACCCCAGAAAACCATATATTTTCAGAAAGTACACATTGTGACGAATCCAATATGGGTAAATAAGTGTTTCTACTGCAAACTGCCAAACTGCAAAGCAATGCTGAACATAACGGTTTTTATCAAATTTCTGAAAATCGTCACAAAGCTTGAATTCTACCCCATTATATGCCACACATTTCGTAACTTATCAGCATAAAACATCCTAAATATGAACGCCAGGGGTCTACTGAACACTTTGATGCCCAGTATGCATAGATATACCAAACTATGTGGCGCACAGAGACCCCCAAATGACAATAGTGTATATACATTTTCACGGCTGATGCGCTGGCTGCTGCAATATAAGCACCTGGTGTGTGTATTATGCAACATTAGACCCCCCTAACAGTACAGAGACCCCAGAAAACCATATATTTTCAGAAAGTACACATTGTGACGAATCCAATATGGGTAAATAAGTGTTTCTACTGCAAACTGCCAAACTGCAAAGCAATGCTGAACATAACGGTTTTTATCAAATTTCTGAAAATCGTCACAAAGCTTGAATTTTACCCCATTATATGCCACACATTTCGTAATGTATCAGCATAAAACATCCTAAATATGAACGCCAGGGGTCTACTGAACACTTTGATGCCCAATATGCATAGATATACCAAACTATGTGGCGCACAGAGACCCCCAAATGACAATAGTGTATATACATTTTCACGGCTGACGCGCTGGCTGCTGCAATATGAGCACCTGGTGTGTGTATTATGCGACATTAGACCCCCCTAACAGTACAGAGACCCCAGAAAACCATATATTTTCAGAAAGTACACATTGTGACGAATCCAATATGGGTAAATAAGTGTTTCTACTGCAAACTGCCAAACTGCAAAGCAATGCTGAACATAACGGTTTTTATCAAATTTCGGAAAATCGTCACAAAGCTTGAATTCTACCCCATTTTATGCCACACATTTCGTAACTTATCAGCATAAAACATCCTAAATATGAACGCCAGGGGTCTACTGAACACTTTGATGCCCAATATGCATAGATATACCAAACTATGTGGCGCACAATGACCCCCAAATGACAATAGTGTATATACATTTTCACGGCTGACGCGCTGGCTGCTGCAATATGAGCACCTGGTGTGTGTATTATGCGACATTAGACCCCCCTAACAGTACAGAGACCCCAGAAAACTATATATTTTCAGAAAGTAAACATTCTGACGAATCCAATATGGGTAAATAAGTGTTTCTACTGCAAACTGCCAAACTGCAAAGCAATGCTGAACATAACGGTTTTTATCAAATTTCGGAAAATCGTCACAAAGCTTGAATTCTACCCCATTATATGCCCCACATTTCGTAACTTATCAGTATAAAACATCCTAAATATGAACGCCAGGGGTCTACTAAACACTTTGATGCCCAATATGCATAGATATACCAAACTATGTGGCGCACAGAGACCCCCAAATGACAATAGTGTATATACATTTTCACGGCTGACGCGCGCTGGCCGCTGCAATATAAGCACCTGGTGTGTGTAATATGCGACATTAGACCCCCCCTAACAGTACAGAGACCCCAGAAAACCATATATTTTCAGAAAGTACACATTCTGACGAATCCAATATGGGTAAATAAGTGTTTCTACTGCAAACTGCCAAACTGCAAAGCAATGCTGAACATAACGGTTTTTATCAAATTTCTGAAAATCGTCACAAAGCTTGAATTTTACCCCATTATATGCCACACATTTCGTAACGTATCAGCATAAAACATCCTAAATATGAACGCCAGGGGTCTACTGAACACTTTGATGCCCAATATGCATAGATATACCAAACTATGTGGCGCACAGAGACCCCAAAATGACAATAGTGTATATACATTTTCACGGCTGACGCGCTGGCTGCTGCAATATGAGCACCTGGTGTGTGTATTATGCGACATTAGACCCCCCTAACAGTACAGAGACCCCAGAAAACCATATATTTTCAGAAAGTACACATTGTGACGAATCCAATATGGGTAAATAAGTGTTTCTACTGCAAACTGCCAAACTGCAAAGCAATGCTGAACATAACGGTTTTTATCAAATTTCTGAAAATCGTCACAAAGCTTGAATTCTACCCCATTATATGCCACACATTTCGTAACTTATCAGCATAAAACATCCTAAATATGAACGCCAGGGGTCTACTGAACACTTTGATGCCCAGTATGCATAGATATACCAAACTATGTGGCGCACAGAGACCCCCAAATGACAATAGTGTATATACATTTTCACGGCTGATGCGCTGGCTGCTGCAATATAAGCACCTGGTGTGTGTATTATGCAACATTAGACCCCCCTAACAGTACAGAGACCCCAGAAAACCATATATTTTCAGAAAGTACACATTCTGACGAATCCAATATGGGTAAATAAGTGTTTCTACTGCAAACTGCCAAACTGCAAAGCAATGCTGAACATAACGGTTTTTATCAAATTTCTGAAAATCGTCACAAAGCTTGAATTTTACCCCATTATATGCCACACATTTCGTAACGTATCAGCATAAAACATCCTAAATATGAACGCCAGGGGTCTACTGAACACTTTGATGCCCAATATGCATAGATATACCAAACTATGTGGCGCACAGAGACCCCCAAATGACAATAGTGTATATACATTTTCACGGCTGACGCGCTGGCTGCTGCAATATGAGCACCTGGTGTGTGTATTATGCGACATTAGACCCCCCTAACAGTACAGAGACCCCAGAAAACCATATATTTTCAGAAAGTACACATTCTGACGAATCCAATATGGGTAAATAAGTGTTTCTACTGCAAACTGCCAAACTGCAAAGCAATGCTGAACATAACGGTTTTTATCAAATTTCGGAAAATCGTCACAAAGCTTGAATTCTACCCCATTTTATGCCACACATTTCGTAACTTATCAGCATAAAACATCCTAAATATGAACGCCAGGGGTCTACTGAACACTTTGATGCCCAATATGCATAGATATACCAAACTATGTGGCGCACAATGACCCCCAAATGACAATAGTGTATATACATTTTCACGGCTGACGCGCTGGCTGCTGCAATATGAGCACCTGGTGTGTGTATTATGCGACATTAGACCCCCCTAACAGTACAGAGACCCCAGAAAACTATATATTTTCAGAAAGTAAACATTCTGACGAATCCAATATGGGTAAATAAGTGTTTCTACTGCAAACTGCCAAACTGCAAAGCAATGCTGAACATAACGGTTTTTATCAAATTTCGGAAAATCGTCACAAAGCTTGAATTCTACCCCATTATATGCCACACATTTCGTAACTTATCAGCATAAAACATCCTAAATATGAACGCCAGGGGTCTACTGAACACTTTGATGCCCAGTATGCATAGATATACCAAACTATGTGGCGCACAGAGACCCCCAAATGACAATAGTGTATATACATTTTCACGGCTGACGCGCTGGCTGCTGCAATATAAGCACCTGGTGTGTGTATTATGCAACATTAGACCCCCCTAACAGTACAGAGACCCCAGAAAACCATATATTTTCAGAAAGTACACATTGTGACGAATCCAATATGGGTAAATAAGTGTTTCTACTGCAAACTGCCAAACTGCAAAGCAATGCTGAACATAACGGTTTTTATCAAATTTCTGAAAATCGTCACAAAGCTTGAATTTTACCCCATTATATGCCACACATTTCGTAACGTATCAGCATAAAACATCCTAAATATGAACGCCAGGGGTCTACTGAACACTTTGATGCCCAATATGCATAGATATACCAAACTATGTGGCGCACAGAGACCCCCAAATGACAATAGTGTATATACATTTTCACGGCTGATGCGCTGGCTGCTGCAATATGAGCACCTGGTGTGTGTATTATGCGACATTAGACCCCCCTAACAGTACAGAGACCCCAGAAAACCATATATTTTCAGAAAGTACACATTCTGACGAATCCAATATGGGTAAATAAGTGTTTCTACTGCAAACTGCCAAACTGCAAAGCAATGCTGAACATAACGGTTTATATCAAATTTCGGAAAATCGTCACAAAGCTTGAATTTTACCCCATTATATGCCACACATTTCGTAACGTATCAGCATAAAACATCCTAAATATGAACGCCAGGGGTCTACTGAATACTTTGATGCCCAATATGCATAGATATACCAAACTATGTGGCGCACAGAGACCCCCAAATGACAATAGTGTATATACATTTTCACGGCTGACGCGCTGGCTGCTGCAATATGAGCACCTGGTGTGTGTATTATGCGACATTAGACCCCCCTAACAGTACAGAGAACCCAGAAAACCATATATTTTCAGAAAGTACACATTCTGATGAATCCAATATGGGTAAATAAGTGTTTCTACTGCAAACAGCCAAACTGCAAAGCAATGCTGAACATAACGGTTTTTATCAAATTTCTGAAAATCGTCACAAAGCTTAAATTTTACCCCCATTATATGCCACACATTTCGTAACGTATCAGCATAAAACATCCTAAATATGAACGCCAGGGGTCTACTGAATACTTTGATGCCCAATATGCATAGATATACCAAACTATGTGGCGCACAGAGACCCCCAAATGACAATAGTGTATATACATTTTCACGGCTGACGCGCTGGCTGCTGCAATATGAGCACCTGGTGTGTGTATTATGCGACATTAGACCCCCCTAACAGTACAGAGACCCCAGAAAACCATATATTTTCAGAAAGTACACATTCTGATGAATCCAATATGGGTAAATAAGTGTTTCTACTGCAAACAGCCAAACTGCAAAGCAATGCTGAACATAACGGTTTTTATCAAATTTCTGAAAATCGTCACAAAGCTTGAATTTTACCCCCATTATATGCCACACATTTCGTAACGTATCAGCATAAAACATCCTAAATATGAACGCCAGGGGTCTACTGAACACTTTGATGCCCAATATGCATAGATATACCAAACTATGTGGCGCACAGAGACCCCCAAATGACAATAGTGTATATACATTTTCACGGCTGACACGCTGGCTGCTGCAATATGAGCACCTGGTGTGTGTATTATGCGACATTAGACCCCCCTAACAGTACAGAGACCCCAGAAAACCATATATTTTCAGAAAGTACACATTGTGACGAATCCAATATGGGTAAATAAGTGTTTCTACTGCAAACTGCCAAACTGCAAAGCAATGCTGAACGTAACGGTTTTTATCAAATTTCTGAAAATCGTCACAAAGCTTGAATTCTACCCCATTATATGCCACACATTTCGTAACTTATCAGCATAAAACATCCTAAATATGAACGCCAGGGGTCTACTGAACACTTTGATGCCCAATATGCATAGATATACCAAACTATGTGGCGCACAGAGACCCCCAAATGGATATATAGTAGATAAAATTTACAAGGCAAAACAAAATAAGGCAGTAAAGAGTGAAATGCAAAAAAATCCAATAAAACCACAAAAATCAATGTTTTTTTTCCAGACTAGTGTTATCGGCCGTCAGAATCACAGTTTGAATATTTTAGCTGGGCCAAACAGGTTATACGGCTAGAAACAAGTGAACACAACATACGCAGAGCTGAAAATGCAATAAAATGGCTAAAAATTCAATAAAATGGCTAAAAATGCACCAAAATACCCAAAATTGCAATATAATCACCGAAATAACATACAAAAGATATTGCACAGTACGGTTAGCGAATACGCTATTCGTAATGGCAATAAAACATTTTTTTCAGCCAAAAAAAGAGACGATGCGATAAGAAAAAAAAAAAAAAAAGCCACAATGCCATGTATGTGCGTGTGCGTGTGTACAAATGGTAAATTACATGTTATGTGCGCGTGTGTGCGTGTGCACGTGTGTGTAAGTGCAGTGAGTGTAAGTGACCCCCCCAATCCCCAAAAATGTATGTGTAAGTGTGTGTAAGTGTGAATCTAAGTGTGTATTACTGTAATAAGTGTGTGTTGGTGTGTTTGTGTGTGTAATTGTTGCACTAGCAAACAAGAAACGGATCCGCACACACGCTATTATCAGCAGTTGGGGGGACACCCCTCTTTATTATATCACCTCGTGATCAACGTTTCGGGGGGATAAACCTCCCTTTATCCAAAGAAGAAAAGACAGTATTGAATAAGGGGTTGGGTTATGTTCCTACAGCGAAATGTGATCCCTTCATGGTACAAATAGAGATGTTTAAGTTTCTTAGAACACTGAGATTGAAAATGTTTTTTATGGATAAATCTAAGGGGCTGTGGCCCCAGAGTAATAATAAAAAAGAAATTATCAGTGGTAAATTAAAAAACCACAGTACATATAATCCAACTGTTATTAATGCATCCTATGAAACATTCTCAAACATGGTGCTCAGTGATATTGAATCAAATCTTAAAATGTATTCTGTACCTAAAAGAAGTAATCTCACGAAACAGGAAAGGGATGCATTGAGTGGTTTACAGAATGATAAGGGTCTGACTATAAAAAAGGCTGATAAGGGAGGGGGTATTGTGGTATTAAATACAGAGGATTATTTAACTGAGGTTAAAAGACAACTCTCCAACAAAGAGCATTATTGTGAACTACCACAGGACCCTACTGAGAGGCTAAGAAAAGATATACAAATGTTCCTTAATGATGCATGTATTATGGGAGTAATTACACCAGAAATGGAAGGTTTACTATTAAAGGAAAATCCTAGGGTGCCCATATTCTACCTCCTGCCCAAGATTCACAAAACCCTAATTAATCCCCCAGGGAGACCGATAGTATCCGGGGTGGATTCACTTTTGCAGCCATTAGCCATTTATGTAGACACCTATTTACAAGAAATAGTACCGAAGTTGGATACATGCTTAAAAGATACCACACATTTTTTGAACTCCCTTGAGAATGTTAAAATAACTTCACCATCACCTGTCATCTGTACTATAGATGTGAAAGATCTCTATACTTCTATTAAGCATGATGAAGGGATTGAATGCTGTAGGGAATATTTACTAAAGGAAAAGTTACCGGCCCATGAGGTTAATTTTTTGTGTGACTGCCTGGATTTGATCCTTAAAAGGAATTATTTTCGTTTTGATGATAGATATTACCTCCAAAAGCAAGGTACAAGTATGGGGGCCAATATGGCTCCTGCCTACGCGAATATATATATGCATCATTTAGAACATAACCACATACTCAACCATCCGAGATATATGCAACACATAGCAATTTGGAAAAGATATGTGGATGATATGTTTATGGTTTGGACTGGACCACCTGACTTTTTGAATGATTTTTACACATATCTGAACACCATCCATGATACTACAAAATTCACCATGAGTAGTGACCCAATAATGGTGAATTATCTGGATGTACAGGTGTCTCTAATTGAAGGAAGTTTTAAAACTGATTTATATAAGAAACCTACCGATCGAAATAATTTATTAAGAAAAGACAGTTTTCATCCAGCAGGGGTCACCAGAGGTTTACCTAAAAGCCAATTTATAAGGGCACGGAGAATAACATCTTCTGATATAGCCTATGTACAACAAGCTAATGACTTAGTTGATAAATTTGAGGAGCGAGGATACAAAAAGAAAGAACTAAATGAGGTTAAAGAAGAGGTATTACAAGTTAAAAGGAAGGATCTACTTAAAACGAAAGATCAGATACATAAAAAATATAATACTGTATGTGTCACTACATACGGTCCCCACTCAGCCTTTTTAAAAAAGGTCATTATGCAACATTGGCCAATACTGCAAAAGGATAGGACTTATGGAAAATTGTTTAAGGAGCATCCCCTATTCAGTTATAAAAGAGGGAGAACTATATCAGACGGACTGGTGAGAACTGACTTTAAGGGGAAACCGGTCAAAAGACGATTGCACAACCTCATAGGAACTTACCCATGCCATAAGTGTGGGCACTGTACTGGCATTATAAAGGGGGAGACCTGTAAACATCCTAGTCAGGGATATGACATCAAATTAAAATCCTTTTCAACATGTGACACTGAAGGGGTGGTATATTTGTTGAAGTGCCCATGTGGGCTGGCATATGTGGGACAGACTTCGAGGACTGTTAAAATACGTTTAAATGAACATAAAAGTGTAATTAGGAATTTCAAACCAGAGAATATGACAGGGAGTGAAGAGATGGAGACAAAGAAACAAAAAGGCAAAGAAAAATATAAAAAGAAACTTTATTGGCAAAGCACTTTTTTGAGGCCAAACATAATGTGTCCCAGTTGAGATGGCAGGTTTTGGAAGTAGTGGAAAGGCAACAAGGTAATGATATTAAGAAATCTTTATTAAAGCGTGAGGCCTTTTGGATTTGGAAACTAGCAACACTGAATCCAAGGGGCCTCAATGAAAACTACAGCTTAACATGTTTTTTATAATGTTTTTATTGATGTTTTTAAAGATGGTGGTTCTTTCTCATTCTCTATTTTTCTCTTTCCTTTGTTCTTACCCCTTTTCTTGTTTTACCTTTATAGATGAGGCACATGGAGAATAAACAGAGTATCAATACATAATAGAACATTATTTATACAGTGAGTAATTGATCCTGTAATATTTAGTAAGCACATATGCACTTTCCACGTTTTACTATGTGTATGGAGAATTGTTTAAATATTTATCACTGTTTTTTATAAAGAAAAATTTTTTTAAAAAAATTTTTTTTCCCTTATATATATAAAAAATGTCTTATGAAAAAATCTTTTTAACCTGATTGTATAAAGTAAAACTGGATAAATTAAGTATACATTTGCACAGTAATGTAACTGGCTATATTGAGAGTTTCACAGTTGTTTGTTAATTGATTAATTAACCCACCCTGGGAAGGGGAGGGGTTTCACCAATATAGGGTCTGTTCACATTTGTATTCTTATCCTGATGAAGGGAGGTTTATCCCCCCGAAACGTTGATCACGAGGTGATATAATAAAGAGGGGTGTCCCCCCAACTGCTGATAATAGCGTGTGTGCGGATCCGTTTCTTGTTTGCTGTTGCTAAGGGACCTGGCCGGGGTCAACGGAGAAACCAGCACCACCAACGCAGTGAGAGGAAAGGCGAGTGTGCGGTAGGAACATTTATTACATAATTGTTGCACTAACCTGAAAAAGTCGCTGGAGACTGTTGCAGACGATCAGGAAGAGCCCCTGGAAGAGATCTGCGACGTCATCTGTGTCCCTGTGCTGTGGGGGCGGAGATCTACGGCGCGGTGTAGGCTGCAGCAGCAGGACACGTAAGTAACACGTGCCTGCTGCTGTTTTTGGGCCCCTGGGCGATCGCGCCCCAGGGGCCACTCGATCCCCTGCTCTGCTCGTTGTCTAGGGGCAGGGGATCGTGAAGGAGCGGAGCGAGCGGCTCTAACAGCCGCTCCTCCGCTCGCAAACCCGGAAGTGCTGCAGAACGTAGAATCTACGATCTGTGGCACTTTGGTCCTTTGATCCACAGAACGTAGATTCTACGTTCTGTGGCACTTAAAGGGTTAAAAGCAGGAAGGATATATTGTTGTAACTGAAGGTACCTGAAGTTTGCAGTAAAGGCATGCATGGGCTTGTTTTTCTCTGTGTAACAGAGGATAAGATTACACACTTAAGTAAGCAGAAGAGGAATGACATCATCACTACTTAATTGCTGATGGTTAGGTGTGGGGGAAGGACTCAAAAAAAAGTGAAAAATAACATTTAAATTTGGATTAGCAGATATAATAGGTGTGTATCCTAAATTGCTATAAGGCTGCATGGCTCACCCCTTTCTGTCCCCAAGTTTACAAAGAGTGATATAAAGTCATACAATCGCTACCAATTCCAATTCCCACTGAGCTTCTGGATTATAGAAGAATGGTAGTACATCCTGTAGAGGTGTAAGGGCCTCATAAAGGTGAGAACCCCTAGCTTCAGCACAATGTTGTTAGGGTCGCATAACATAGCAACCACCAAATTTATCTATTATCACCTGGCCCCCATTGCTCACCTGGCTTACCGTGGCTTTTGGGAGTTGGAGGCTCTTGTGGGTTGCATTGCTGACTACTATTGCAGGCCAGTGTCACCCCAATTAATGCCCTTTTGATCCCTATCAACTGGCACTTGTTTGCAGGGGCCCTGCAGGTGGTTCAACATGTGCATTTCACCAAGTACACTTGCAGGATAGATTGGTAACCCCACAGGGTACCCCTAATTGTAGCAAGGTGGTATTATTCAGCTAGCTGTCCCAACAGGGTAAATAGCACCTTACTGATATCAACATAAATGACCAGGGGCATGCCTGCTTTCCTATTACTCTTAGAGGCCCTAAGAACGAGAAGGTGATAGGGGTTATACAGACATGCTGAATAGTAGCTTAGTGTTAAGTGCCAGCACTTTAGAGTTTAGTGCCGAAATATTATTATTATTAACATGTATTTATATAGCGCCAACATATTGCGTAGCACTGTAAAGTAAATGTGATTATACAACTAAATGATGTGCATTATATACATAGAACATATGGAGTTACATACATCACAATCAATACAGGTACAAAAAGGTGAGGAAGGCCCTATGCAGAAAGAGCTTACACTCTAAAGGGAAGGGAGTAATACACAAGGTGTGGGAGTGGGCAAGATCAAAGTAAGTGGGTGAGAAATGAGGTACTGTATGTGGTGTTGCATTTGGTAGTTAAGCAGAGTGAGGGTAGGCTTCTCGAAAGAAGTGCGTTTTAAGAGATTTCTTGAAAGCAGAAAGGTTGGGAGAAAGTCCGACAGACCGTGGGAGAGAGTTCCAGAGGAGGGGTGCAGCCCTTGCAGAGTCTTGAATGTGAGCATGTAAGGAGGTAATGAGAGAATAGTTGAGTAGCAGGTCAGTAGAGGAGCGTAGTAAGCGGTTGAGTGAGTATATAGAGATGAGTTCAGAGATGTAGGGTGGGGCAGAGCTATGAAGTGCTTTGTGAATAAAAATTTTGGCAGCATCTTGGGTGATAAATGATCGTATTTTGCATATGTTCCTTAGGTGGAAGTGACATGATTTAATAAGTGACTGGATATGAGGAGTGAATGACAGGGCAGAATCTAGGATAACCCCAAGGCACCGGGCCTGGGGAGACGGGGTGATAGTGGAATTGTTAACTATGATGGATACTTCCGGGATGTTACTGGTGTTAGTTGGAGAAAAGAGAACCATTTCAGTTTTGGAGAGGTTTAATTTAAGGTAGCGTTGCGACATCCAGGTAGAGATAGCGGACAGGCAGGAGGAGACTGGAGTTAGGAGTTCTGGGTTGAGATCAGGAGATGAGAGATAGATCTGAGTATCGTCAGCATATAGGTGGTAGTGGAAACCATACGAGTTGATTAATTTGCCGAGAAGTATAGAGGGAGAATAGTAATGGTCTCAGGACAGAGCCTTGAGGAACTCCAACAGAAAGAGGTAAGGGAGAAGATGATACTCCATTGTAGGAGACACTGAAGGAATGATTGGTGATGTAAGAAGAGAACCAGGACAGGGCTGTGTAACGAAGGCCAAGCGAATGGAGGGACTGGAGGAGGAGAGGGTGATCTACGGTGTCAAATGCAGCTGAGAGATCAAGCAGTATTAGTAGTGAGAAATGATTGTTGGCTTTAGCGGTTAAAAGGTCATTATAAAGTCTCATACTAGGTTATAAGTCGAACCAAGCATATTATACAACTCATAATTGTTAAGATATAGTGAGAAGCAAAAAAATATATAAAGCAATACTACAAAGTGGGTCAAGAGCAAAATCACTGTGGCAACTGAACAAGGCTAAACAAGTTCGACATATAAACAAATATGTGTTTCAATACTGGGTGATAGGAAAGATCATAATGTTGTTCCAAAGGCCAAAGTGACTGAATGTCAAATCAGATATGATGTATGGAAGAAAATTGTTAATGGAACTGTATCTAATGTTTAGGGGTCAGTAAAAAGGTAAGAAAACCCCTAATACTGATTTATGGGGAAGAAATGATGAGTTATTGTGTTTTCTATGTTTATGTTATTTATTTGTTTTTTATTATTTGTAAAGTGCTTTGTAGCTATGCTTTGAAAAGTGTTATATAAATAAATTTTACTTACTTACTTACTAACAGGATTAAAGGAAAAATCATCTGAGTAAAGGAAACCAATCTTTCAAGTCCAACTTGTACATCCATTTGGTTTCAAGTCTTAAGAGTATAAGGAATAGGTACATGGTCAATCATCATGTAGTGAAATTATGGTAAAGAGTGTCTTATGAAGGTGAAATGCCTCAGGATGGGTAATTCTGATTTTCCGGTTTCTAAGGCCTTTACGAATAGATGTATTATTCTGTATCCGGTCACATAGAGGGGTAATAGTCTTTCTGATGTAGGCAAAACCACATGGACACCAAGCCATATATATTACATAGTCACTTGTACATGTCAAGTGAAAGTTAATCTTGTAATTTTTACCCGTGTGGGGTGAGTGAAGCATATCCCTTTTATTAAGCCATTGCAAGTGCTACATCTACTAAGGGTAGCAGCCAGTCTTAAGTGGTGTAGATAACCAGGATGATAAACTGGAATTACTGTTTGAAATAAGGTCCCTCTGGATTACTAGATCTCCAAGGCTCCTGTCCCTCCGGAATGCAGACATTGGTGAGTCATAGAAACCAAAAGGAGGAGTGTTATCAGATTTTAATATATGCCAATTTGTTTATTCTGTTAATTAAATGTGGTAATAAAAATCTCTCTTTTGGTGTTATTTGTTCTAGTGTCTTTATTTTTCTTACTGGAGAGTAGATCTCTTTGTGTGAATTGAAATGCTCTCTCAGCTTGTTTGTCCAAGTTGTTGTGTATAACCTCTGGGCCTTCAGTGTGTCTTCATCTCCTGGAATTGATCATAGACACATTGATCATCAGTGTTGTTTTTGATGACCCTGAGAAACATAGTAGTAGTGAATAGTATTTATATCTGTGTCCTTTCTAAAAAGTGTAGTCTGCAGTTTACTCCCTGTTTTGAAAATGCGCACATCTAAAAAGTCATTGAAAGGTTCAGGTGTCACTGAAAGTCAAAGTAAATCTTACTGGAAGTGGTAAAGCCTTCAAGTGAGTCACAAATTCAGTCAATTGTGTCTCATAGCCCAACTAGTCAACTATATAGCGTTTGTACACTAGAAGCTGCTCCTTATAATGTGGAAAGATATGTGTCTCTTCATATTGGTTCATGAAGAGATTAGCATATGAAGGAGCTACATTTAACCCCATTGTGGTACCTGCAATTTGTAAGAAAAAGGTGTTCTCAAATAGAAAATAATTGTGATATAATATCAGTCTCAAAAGTTTTAAAAGAAATTCTGGCCCTCTGGTGGACATTTTAAGAAGGCATGTCTCACTGCCTCTAATGTTGCCAAAAAAAAATTGTTGCAATTTGTGGGTAGCTCAGGAAGGTCTAGTTTGCTCTACTAATTTCTGATATTCAGTGGTAGGATTTTTCTGTAACCATGTGTATGTGTATGATTTTTCTGTAACCATGTATCAGTCTTTAAGTTGTGACAAAAGTTCACATACAGTAGCTAAACTCTGTAGACATGGTATAGTAAAATCAGTGATATTTGTTATAAAATAATATAACTTAAAGTGTGATAGTCACTAATTAAGAACACAACACATCAAAAATCCATAACCAATAAAATATACTGGTGTTCTAACCCTGGCTTTTGCTTTAAATGGTGTGGAATTCTGAATAAATGCTCATTTGATCTGATCCTTTTGTTAATAGAACAGGCGGGCAAGGAACTAGCATCAGTACAACAACAGGTTAATGATCTTAACATAAATCACACTGCCATTTTACATAGTGATAAGACAGAGGACTGATTAAGTAAATTAGAGACCAACATTTCTAAGTACACAGACAAACTTACTGCTTTCAAGCAAAAGAAACTACAGAAAGTCACTGACGAATGCAGGGACAGTCAGGTATATAGGTGGCTTCTAGGTTTAACAGAGACCCAACCTTGCACTCGACCTATATTTTGAAAATGACCAGGTATTCATTTTCAGACTGTTGATAGTTCAGGTACATCATCTGACTCTGACAACCCTTCCAGCACACCAAGTACTTCTGCTACTTTTTAGGGGTCAAGACCAGGGTGCAAAAAGTAAAAAACCTTACATCAGATGGGGGGACATGCTCATAAAGGGAAACCTCAGAGACCAAACAAGAAAATTTAATCTCAGTCAGCACCTCCTTACAGACACAAGAAAGAAAGACTTAACGAAATGACCCTAACCTCATTATCCTGGAAGTTGATAAAGGTGGGGCTGTTGTGTTTCTTGACAGAACATACTATCATTCTGAACTTTTGTCAAAACTTAAAGACACAAACATATACAGACGGTTACAGAAAAATCTTAATACTGAATATCAGAAATTATTAGAGCAAACTTTCATGACTGCATTAGCTGCGGAATGGATAGATGAAACAACATACTCTACTTTCTTTATACTACACATCTTAAAATACCTTTTATCTAAACTTTACCTAAAATTCATAAATCCACATGTGCACCTTTTTGTCGCCCCATTATATCTGCCATTGGTTCACTGTAGCAGCCTATAGCCCAGTACCTTGACTATTTCTTACAACCATCTGTCCTTGCTATGCAGTCAGTAGTATACCCCTACAGTATCAATCAACTTGACAGATTCCCGCCCCCGACAGGTGGGGGCGGAGTTACTGTCCCTAATGGGTGGAGCTAAGTTTGAGCTGGTCTTTCTGACCTGATATAGCCATGCCCACTGCGGCAAAGCATTCCCTGCCCACTGCGCAGCTGGCATTTTGTCGAATGAAGCCATCATTTTGTGTAATACCCATAAATCCTAGCTAGCCTCTACTGTGTGCGCCACCATGTGGTTATCTTTGATATTACAAGATCTATATGTGGTCACTGTGTAACTGCTAGGGCCATCATGCAGTTATTGCTATAATTACAGATGAATACCGAAAAAAGACAGATGACATTGACTACTGAAATGTTTGTTCTTTTTAAATGAACACATTCCAAGAATAGCTATGATAAAACAAGCCATTTGGACTGCTCTGCATTTGTGAAACTGAAAAAAAAACAAGGACTGTTTTTATTCCTCCAAAACTATTACAATTCACATGTGAACTTTTTTGAAATGCACAAGACAGTAGGATGGCTCTGCTACTGTGAAACTGAAAAAAATCAAGGATTGTTTTTAGCCCTCCAAAACAGTGTGAACCTTTTTGAAATGCACAAGACACCATGACTGCTTGTCAATTACTTGTGAACCTTTTTAAAATGCACAATTCATTATGTAACATAGTTGGCAGGCTAAAGGATCTGGTATTAGACTACCCAGAAAACTCAAACCCTCAACATCAGAAAAAGATTGTGGTCCGTCAGGACGGTATAGTTAGAAACAAAAAGTGCTGGCAAATAGAGACTCGGACGCTTCAGAAAACACAAAAATGTGTTTATGATAAACAACGACTAACAGACGGTTATCAAAGTATCGCTTTTGGTTTCAGTAACCATGGACACTAGACTGCAACATCCTTTTTCATGTATACTGGCGGGCCCTTCAAATTCAGGAAAAGGTTTTTTGTGAAACAACTACTGTATAGTTCAACTACACTGTTATCGCACAGGCCTGATAATATTATTTGGTTTTATGCATGCTGGCAATCACTTTATGATAAGCTGTTACAGAAAATACCAAATGTTCGGTTTATAGAAGGATTACCAAATAGCTTTAATGATGATAATGATTCCCCCCCCGGTTAAAATGAGTTTGACTATTGTTGATGATCTCATGGAGTCTGCTAGTGAAAACTCTGAACTTGAAAAAGCATTTACCAAGTATGTACACCACAGAAATCTCAGTATCATGCATGTACCTTGTACAAAATATATTTTGTCAAGGAAAAAAGAGCCGAACCATAAATTTAAACACCAAGTATATGGTGCTTTTTAAGAATCCACGTGATAAACTCCAAATTACGACTCTGGCTAGACAGATGTACCCTGGAAAATCACATTTCTTTTTAGAGGCTTTTGAGGATGCTACAGGTAGGCCATATGGCTATTTACTGGTAGATTTACATTCTGCAACACCTGATAATTATAGGTTAAGAACCAGATTATTTCCTCCAGAACTGCCTGTAATATATATCACTAAAAAGCAAAACTCTAAAAGGAGGTGATTACATATCTATTGGATCATTAACTATTTTTTCAACAGGCTGTTAACATGTCTACACGTTTGAGGTGTAATTGGCATACTTTAAAAATGTTAATGAATGCTAAGCCGAATCAGAGAAGGGTCATACTGTGTACATAGTTACATAGTTAAATTGGGTTGAAAAAAGACAAAGTCCATCAAGTTCAACCCCTCCAAATGAAAACCCAGCATCCATACACATACCACTCCCTACTTTTAATTAAATTCTATATACCCATACCTATACTAACTATAGAGCTTAGTATCACAATAGCCTTTGATATTATGTTTGTCCAAAAAATCATCCAAGCCATTCTTAAAGGCAATAACTGAATCAGCCATCACAACATCACCCGGCAGTGCATTCCACAACTTCACTGTCCTGACTGTGAAGAACCCCCTACGTTGCTTCAAATGAAAGTTCTTTTCTTCTAGTCTAAAGAGGTGGCCTCTGGTACGGTGATCCACTTTATGGGTATTTGTCTATAATGTTCTCTAATGTACTTGTAAAGTGTAATCATGTCCCCTCGCAAGCGCCTTTTTTTCCAGAGAAAACAACCCCAACCTTGACAGTCTACCCACATAATTTAAGTCTTCCATCCCTCTAACCAATTTAGTTGCACGTCTCTGCACTCTCTCCAGCTCACTTATATCCCTCTTAAGGACTGGAGTCCAAAACTGCACTGCATACTCCAGATGAGGCCTCACCAGGGACCTATAAAGAGGCATAATTATGTTTTCACAGAACTTTATTTGCTTTAGTAGCCACAGAATGACACTGCCCAGAATTAGAAAATGTGTTATCTACAAAGACCCCTAGATCCTTCTCATTTAAGGAAACTCCCAACACACTGCCATTTAGTGTATAACTTGCATTTATATTATTTTTGCCAAAGTGCATAACCTTGCATTTATCAACATTGAACCTCATTTTCCAGTTTGCTGCCCAGATTTCCAATTTAGACAAATCACTCTGCAAAGTGGCAGCATCCTGCATGGAACCTATAGTTCTGCACAATTTAGTATCATCTGCAAAAATAGAAACAGTACTTTCAATGCCCACCTCCAGGTCATTAATAAAGAAGTTGAAAAGCAAGGGACCTGGTACAGAGCCCTGCGGTACTCCACTAACAACACTGGTCCAATTAGAAAATGTTCCATTTACCACCACTCTTTGTAGTCTATCTTTTAGCCAGTTCTCTATCCAGGTACAAATACTATGTTCCAGGCCAACATTCCTTAATTTAACCAGTAACCTTTTGTGTGGCACTGTATCAAATGCTTTAGCAAAGTCTAAGTAAATCACATCCACTGCCATCCCAGAATCGAGGTCTCTACTTACCTTCTCATAAAAAGAAATTAAGTTAGTCTGGCAAGATCTATTACTCTTAAAACCATGCTGGCACGAACTCATAGTATTATGATTTGCTATAAAGTCCAGTATATTATCCTTTATTAACCCTTCGAAAAGCTTTCCTATCACTGACGTCAGACTAACTGGCCTATAGTTTTGAGGCTGAGAACGGGATCCTTTTTTGAATAGAAAAAAAGCAAAAGAAATTCGGATGCACACCTGTTAATTGCAATTGTGTCCAAACGGTGATTTATTTGAAGCCCAAAGTATACATCACAAAGGGGCAACGTTTCGGACCACTCCGGGTCCTTTATCAAGCCTCTTGTGTCACATTCAAAAACAACTTAAATATTGGTAAAAGGGGGTTGGTGATTGTGAGCCCCTCCCCCTCGTTAAAAGGTTAAAGGTAATCTCAATTGTATGAGTCATAGTCCAGTATACAAAATATTCATATTTGAATACAAGTGAAACGTCCATTTAACGTACATTTAATGTGAAACACATATTTCGACAATTTGGTAACTATTTGTGACAATGGATACGGCATACCTGAGACGTCTAGTGGACTCTGCACCGTTCAAATGATCCCATGACGTGTGCAGAAACCATGTGTGACACTCAGGACATTGATTGTCGTTCCATTAGTAACCTTAAAAAATGAAAGATAGAGTTAAAAATATATCAACATATCGATAAATCAATAAAATAGGTGACAACAACGAAGATGTATAGCTAGAATAAGGAGTACCCACCTACATATGAATGAACATGGCTGGGTTGTAATCCCTGTTTAAACCACGGGGCCATAGTGTATCCAATTTATGTATCCAAAACATTTCTCTTTGTTTCAACTGAAGAAGTCTATCGCCCCCCCTCCTGGGTATGGCTACTGTGTCAATGATCTGGAATTTCAATTGACTAATGGTATGTTTGGCTTGGTGAAAATGGGCAGGTATGGGTAAAGCGGTCAAATTCCTACGTATTGTAGACTTATGTTTGGAAAATCTGTCTTTCATTTGTTGCGTAGTTTCACCTATATAAAGTAGACCGCAGGGACATTTTAATAAATATATGACATATGTTGATTCACAGGTGAAGTAATGTTTGATGTCATATTTTTTACCAGTATGTGGATGGTGAAAAGAACTGCCTTTAATGACTGAATTGCATTGGGTGCAGTGTAGACAAGGGAAAGCCCCGTATTTTGGAGTCTGAAGAAAACGTTGGGATTTGTTTAAAGAACCCCCGATGTCTGCTTTCACTAATCGATCACGCAAGTTTCTACTTCTCTTGTATGCCATCATGGGAGGTGTCTGAAATGATGGTACATCAGGAGCACAAGACTGCAAAATATGCCAATGTTTGCGTATGATTTTGGATACTTGTCGGCTAGCGGTTGTAAATTTGCTTACGAATACAAGTTTGTCATTATTGGCAGTTTTAGCAGTCTTGTTAAGCAGTAGTTGGTCCCTGTCCAACTCTCTTACTCTGGCTATATCTGCTTGTATGGGTTCAATTGGGTAACCTCTTGCTATAAATTGATTAGACATCTCAGTAAGTCGTGCGTTGCTGTCTTCACACTCGCTTACAATGCGTTTAACCCTAGTAAATTGTGTAAAGGGTAAAGATTTCTTAAGTGCAGGTGAAGGAAAGCTACTGTAATGTAGGAGGCTGTTCCTATCTGTATCTTTACGATAAATATCTGTCTTAATTTTAGAGCCAGATCTAGTAAGTTGAACATCCAAAAAGCTCAATGTGTTTGAATCAAAATTGTGAGTAAATTTAAGATTAATGTCAATGTTATTAATGATCGAGAGGAATTCTAGTAGGGTGTCACTAGTGCCTCTCCATATGACCAGCAAGTCATCGATGAAGTGTAAATATAATAAGCAATGATTCAGATACAGTGGATTGGAGTAAATAAAATTGTTTTCCAAGTGTGCCATGTATAGATTTGCATAAGTGGGGGCTACATTACTTCCCATGGCAGTGCCACGTAGCTGTAAATAAAACTGGTCACGAAAGAGGAAATAGTTTTGATGGAGTACAATTTCTAATAAATTAAGAAAAAACAACTGTTGTGATACAGTTTAATCAGTACCTTCCAAGTGTTGTTTAATTGCTTCCAGACCTGCGGTGTGTGAAATTGAAGTATACAAACTTGTAACATCAAAGCTTACGAGTAGTATATCCTCATCAGGTAATGTAAGGTTCTTAAGTATGGTAAGTAAATGCATGGTATCCTTTACATATGAATGAGTGTCACATACTAAGGGTTGCAGAATTTTGTCAAGGAATACTGCTAGAGGGCTCAGTACAGAGTCTGTGCCAGCCACTATTGGTCTGCCTGGGGGTTCACGAAGGTTCTTGTGGATTTTGGGTAATGTATAAAAAACTGGTGTAATGGGATTCTCTTTTATCAAAAAATTTTTTTGTGTCATCATCAATGAGACCCTCATCATGTGCTCTTAATACCCGATCCATAATACATTGTTGTATTGAGGTGAGGGGATTACTGTTAAGTGGTCTGTACACATCAGTCTGTGTTAATTGCCCCATTATCTCACCTATATAATAATCCTTATTCAAAATCACTAGTGCACCCCCTTTGTCCGCCGGTTTGATTATGGTTCTATCATTAGACATCAGTTCATTAAGACACATCCTCTCTTGGTAAGTCAGGTTAGATTCACACCCAAACCATGGATTATGTAGTGACTTCCTTTGAAGTCTCTGTACATCATTTGTTACTAATTTCACATATGCTTCCACTACGTTGTCAGTGGTAGGGGGTGTAAAGTAACTGCGGTTGCATAAACCCAATTTCTTAAGGGAAAGTTGTGTATGTCCCAACCCAGCATTACTATGTGTATTATACTGTATTGTATTGGAAAACATTGCTGTTTTTGCAAAGTGACTTTTTAATCTTAAAGTGCGAAAAAACCTCTGGAGTTCTATGTCCAGTGAAAAGGTGAGGTAGGACAGAATGAGAGGCCTTTTTGTAAAACCGACATTTGTGTGGGAGAAAGGATAGTGTCAGAAATGTTATATACTAACGTCTCTTGTAAGTTTTGTCCCTCGCTCTCTGCTGTGGCTGTTGTCTCCGGTCTTCTTGTAGATAATGTCGGGTCCCCTTGTCCTTTCCTCGATCTAGGGTGCCTTCTTTTCCCCCGTCTCTTTTTCTTGTGGTATGCCCCATTGGGCGGTCCCCTAAAAAAGAAGAGGATGTAGATGCCGAGCTATCCGCTGTATTACTTGTGGATGTATCCTCGGTAACACGCTCAGTGCGTCGCTGTGTAGCTGTGAAGTGCGGCTCTTCCGGGTCCCTTGGGCGGTCACGTGGTAATCGGCGTTGCGTGTTCCTCGTGCCGGTCCCAGGGTACTCTCGCGATACTGGTCGTTGGTAGACGTCACTTCCTGGATTCCAGTTGTAAACGGTGCCGAGACGGTAATCTTCACTATTGCGCAAAAATTTATTGCGCTTCTTATCCTCAATAGCTCGTTTGTGTTTGATTAACAGCTCCTCTGCACATGCAAGTAAGTTGTCAAGATTTTCTGGCTGCACAGAGTTTCTCAATTTGCGTTCAATGTCTGCAATCTGTGTTCTCACTTCCGGAATTGCTGACTGTAGAAATTCTATATTAAGTAATAGAATGTCCATGGAGCATTTATTGACAATCTGCTCATATCTGTGAGTAAAGTCAGTATTGTCACGGAAGATAGTAGGTCTCAGTTTCACTCTCAGTCCTCTTGGGATTCTCTTGTTCTTGTAATATTCAGTCAAAGTAATCGCATGTAATTCCAGACCAATCAGTCGTTTCTTTTCTCTCTCAAAATCACGAATCAAATTATCTCCCGTGGGTACAGAGAGAAAGCTGCTATTGCCATAATCCACACCAATAATGCGAGCTGCGTCTGCTTCGGTGTAGGCAAAGGTGGTCATATCCTGTGTTGACAGGCCAATTTGAGACATTTGTAGATTCAACTTGAATGGGGATCACAAGGGAGCAACTCCTGGCAAGGACAAAGTACAATGCACGAACATGGAGAGCTCAACCTGATCCCAACACACTTGTTGTAAGTGTAGGGTGCTTATCCGGAAGACCCTTCCCTCGCATAAGGGTCATTGGGTAAATAGCAAAAGAAATTCGGATGCACACCTTATTATTTATTATTGGACATTTCACTTGTATTCAAATACGAATATTTTGGATACTGGACTATGACTCATACAATTGAGATTACCTTTAACCTTTTAACGAGGGGGAGGGGCTCACAATCATCAACCCCCTTTTACCCCTATTTAAGTTGTTTTTGAATGTGACACAAGAGGCTTGATTAAGGACCCGGAGAGGTCCGAAATGTTGCCCCTTTGTGATGTATACTTTGGGCTTCAAATAAATCACCGTTTGGACACAATTGCAATTAACAGGTGTGCATCCGAATTTCTTTTGCTATTTACCCAATGACCCTTATGCGAGGGAAGGGTCTTCCGGATAAGCACCCTACACTTACAACAAGGGGCCGATTCACTAAGGGTCGAATTTCGAAGTTAAAAATACTTCGAAATTCGACCCTCGGATTGAAATCCTTCGACTTCGAATATCGAAGTCGAAGGATTTAGCGCTAATCCTGCGAGCGATCGATCGAATTAAATCCTTTGAATCGAACGATTCGAAGGATTTTAATCCAACGATTTGGATTTTTTGAAAATCCTTCGATCAAAAAATCACAGGCAAGCCTATGGGGACCTTCCCCATAGGCTAACATTGACTTCGGTAGCTTTTAGCTGCCGAAGTAGGGGGTCGAAGTTTTTTTTAAAGGGGAAGTACTTCGACTATCGAATGGTCGAATAGTCGAACGATTTTTCGTTCGATTCGTTCGATTTCGTTCGAATTCGAACGAATTTAACCAATTCGATGGTCGAAGTACCCAAAAAATACTTCGAAATTCGAAGTATTTTTCATTCGAATCCTTCACTCGAGCTTAGTGAATCAGCCCCCAAGTGTGTTGGGATCAGGTTGAGCTCTCCATGTTCGTGCATTATTCCTTTTTTGAATAGAGGCACCACATTAGCATCGGATGACTTGATTGCAGCCATATGTGAAATAGCGCTCAACACCCTTAAAAGGTAAAATACCACTTACAAATCACCAAGTGGGGGTGCTTAAAAAGTGGCGAAAAGTTATAAAAACTTTGAGAAACAAAACATTTTCATTTGTTAAGAAGAAACGTCTAGTGAAGCAGCCCAGCTGTTTTATCCCATTTCTATTGGGTTTTGCCATACATCTGCTAACTGGTCTACTGACTAACCGTTAATGGAGTACACTAAGAAAATGTACTTAGTTCCTAAACAGGATATAGATCTCTTACAGCGGACTGCCGATCAAGGTTTTCGTAAGCACCAATCTGTCTCACAGCAACTTGATGCTGAAATTTCTGATATTGTACAGAGAAAAGACTTATCAGATAGTGATGGCTGAGCTTAATATACCTTCATCAGTCATTGGTAATACTTCAAATCGTGATTTTTATTATAATATAAAAATACATATTGATTCTGGACCCTCATCATTGTCATCACATTCAAACCCTAAGCTTATAAAACACTTAACTACTTTAGGCACCCCTGGATCATTAACCCCCCATAGATACATGTTACCTAAAAAACGCACTGGACCGATACTTCAATCTATTGACTGGTTGAAATACTAAATGTATATCTATGTATATTTATAGCTGTATATAATCATGTGTAGAATTGTAAAAAAAATTTGTGGTGTTATATATATTATTTGGATTTCCAAATCAGTTTTTTTTGTCTATTTCAAAGCATATTTCACATTATGTACGTTGTGTATTTTTTATTGGTTTGTTTTTAATAAAAATATGTTATGTTTTATTACAATATGTATGCTATGCTTTATTTATTGATAATGTCTTTTTTTTCGGTATTTCACTTCAATTATAGTTATACCCACATGATGGCCCTTGCAGTTACACAGTGATCACATATAGATCTTGTAATACCAAACATAACCACATGGTGGTGCTCACAGTAGAGGCTAGCTAGGGTTTATGGGTGTAACACAAAATGGCGGCTTCATTTCACAAAATGGCGGCTGCACAGTGGGCGGGGGAATGCTTTGCCGCAGTGGGTGTGGCTATATCAGGTCAGAAAGACCAGCTCAAAATTAGCACTGCCCATTAGGGGCAGTAACTCCACCCCCACCTGTCAAGGGGCGGGAACCTGTCAAGTTGATACTGTAGGGATATACTACTGCAGGACACACCTCACCTTATCCAATACTAACTAGACCTTCCAGAACTACCCACAAATTTCATTTTGGCAACATTAGATGTCTTCAGCCTCTATACTATTATACCACACAAGGAGGGGATAGAGGCAGTGAGACATGCCTTCTTAAAATGTCCACCAGAGGGCCCCCAACAGAGTTTATTTAAAAAACTTTTGAGACATATTATATCACAATTATTTATTATTTGAGAACACCTTTTTCTTACATATTGCTGGTACAACAATGGGGTTAAATGTAGCTCCTTTATATGCTAATCTTTTCATGAACCAATATGAAGAGACACATATAAGGAGCAGCTTCTAGTGTACAAACGCTATATAGATGAGCTATTTATTAAATGGTTGGGCTCTGAGACACAATTGACTGACTTTGTGACTCACTTAAACTCTTTACCACTTCCAGTAAGATTGATCATGACTTTCAGTGACACCTCTGTTGACTTTTTAGATGTGCGCATTTCAAAACAGGGAGTAAACTGCACACTACACTTTTTAGAAAGGACACAGATATAAATACTATTCTAAATGCCTCAAGTGCACATCCCATACACACTATCAGGTCTTCAGGCCCAGATTTGTGGAAAGGCCATCTAGGCCCGGGCCTAGGGTGGCAGGATTTTAGGGGGGTGGCATGCTGCCAAACCACACCCACATTGGTTCAAAAACACTGGGGATACAATCATTTTTTTTAAATTTCCCATTGCTCCAGTCCAGGGGTGGTCTGCCAATGAGGCGAGTTGAGGCTGTCGCCTCAGGCGGCAGCGCCCCACTAGGTACCAGGGGCAGCAAAAATGCTGCTCCTGGTACTTTAAGAGCAAATTTCCGGGGGAGGGGGGGCAGCAGCAACTGCTGCTGCCTCAGGCGCTGGAGGGGCCAGGATCGCCCCTGCTCCAGTCCAGATGATGAAAATTTGCACGAATAAAGGTGAGGGGACAGGGGCGATGAACGGCAGTGGGCCTAGGGACGCCCACTATGTAAATCCGGCCCTGCAGATCTGTGCCTTATTTGCAGTTTCTCAGGGTCATTGGAAACAACACTGATGATCAATGTGCCTATGATCAAATCCAGGAGATGAAGACGTGCTTAAGATCCAGAGGTTGTACACAACTATTGGACAAACAAGCTGAGAGAGCACTTCAATTCACACAGAGAGATCTACTCTCCAGTAAGAAAAATAAAAACACTGGAACAAATAACCCCACAAGAGAGATTTTTATTACCACATTTAATAAACAATAAACAACTTGGGGAGATTGCTAAAGAGAATTGGCATATATTAAAACCAGATAACACTCTTCCTTTTGGTTCCTATAACTCACCAATGACTGCATTCCGGAGGGAAAGGAGCCTAGGAGATCTACTAATCCAGAGGGACCTTATTCCAAACAGTAATTCCAGTTTATCATCCTTGTTATCTACACCATTTAAGACTGGCTGCTACCTTTGTTGTGGATGTAGCACTTGCAATGGCTTAATAAAAGGGACACACTTCAGTCACCCGCACACGGGTAAGAAATACAAGATTAACTTTCGCCTGACATGTACAAGTGACTATGTAATATATATGGCTTGGTGTCCATGTGGTTTGGCCTACATCAGAAAGACTATTACCCCTCTACATGACCGGATACAGAATCACAAATCTTCTATTCATAAGGCCTTAGAAACCGGCAAATCCGAATTATCCATTCCAAGGCATTTCACCTCCATGAGACACTCTTTACCACAATTTTGCTACATGATGATTGAAACCTTAACTCTGTTTGTGTCTTGTCTTGACACATAATGACCCAGAACTTATAGCAAATGTGCAAGTCATTGAACCCCTGGGTAATAGTGACCATAATGTTATATAATTTAATGACTGGTGCAAAAAACAAATATATACTAGGGCCACCATGAATTTCAGAAATGCTAATTTTAGTGCCTTGAGTGCTGTCCTTCAGAGCATTGATTGGGGCATTAAGTTTTCAGCTAAAAACATAGAACAGAAATGGTTGTCATTTAAAATGATATTAAATCATTACTGTTCTCAATTTATTCCCTTAAGGAGTAAATGTAGAAGCTCTAAGAATCATTCTATGTGGCTTAAAGTGGACCTGTCACCAAGACATAAAAAGCTGTATAATAAATGTCGTTTTCAAATTAAACATGAAATCCAATTTCTATTTTTTATTAAAGCATTCATAGCTGTTGTACGCTCATTTAAAAATCTCAGCTGTCAATCAAATTTTGTCTGCCCCTCCTCTATGCCTTAGGCATAGCGGTTGGGCAGACATTACTTTCAGCCTTTCCTACATGTAACTGCTCTCTCCACATCCCCCCGTTTTCTTCACCGTTTATTTGTGTAGCCAGGGCATCGGGATGGACATTGGGTCCCCCATTCTGGTATACAAACAAGATAATCAGATGATGCAAGGCCTTAAAGGAATTGTTCAGTGTAAAAATAAAAACTGGGTAAATAGATAGGCTGTGCAAAATAAAAAATGTTTCTAATATAGTTAGTTAGCCAAAAATGTAATGTATAAAGGCTGGAGTGATTTGATGTTGAACATATCAGTCAGAACATTACTTCCTGTTTATCAGCTCTCTTGTTACACTGACTGGTTACCGTGGTTACCAGGCAGCAGTGGCGTAACTACCAGGGGATCAGGGGGTGAGATTGGACCAGGGCCCGCACACCCACAGGGCCCCCCGGAAGCTCACTCAACGATTGAAACCACAGTGAAAATCTCGTACGGAGGGTGGTGGGGCCCGGCTGCACGTCCGGCACCAGGGCCCTCCCCCCGCTAGTTACGTTACTGCCAGGCAGTAACCTATCAGAGACTTGGGGGGGGGGCACATGGGTCATATCTGTTGCTTTTGAATCTGAGCTGAATGCTGAGAATCAATTGCAAACTCACTGAACAGAAATTTACTATGTGGCCCCCCTTCATAGAGTGGTTAGAGAGCTGAAAAGCAGGAAGTTGAATTCTGGCTGTTTTATTAGACATCTGTTCACTCTGGCCTTTATAGATTACATTTTTGGCTAACTAACTATATTAGAAACATTTTTTATTTTGCACAGCCTATTTATTTACGCAGTTTTTATTTTCACACTGAACTGTTCCTTTAATAACAGTGTCCACAAAATGGCTCCTGCCTGCTTGCTATAATTATTATAATTATAATTCATAGACTAAAGAAAACAAGATTCAAGTATTTTATATAATGTACTTAAAGTTAATTTTGCTTGACTAATGTGATAAAGTATGATTTTCTGTTGGGACAGAAGCTGCATTTAAAGAATATAAATACTATAATAAATGTTGTAAATCAGCAATCCGGAAGGCAAAGAAAGGAAATGAAGAGGGCATTGTGGCAGAGGCTAAGACTAACCCCAAAAAGTTTTTTAAATATATTAATAGTAAAAAGACGCAGGTTGAGAGTGTTGCTCCATTAAATAATGGTACCAGTATGGTTCTTCAGTGTATACAATATACATAGCTGCACTGATGGCTCAGCTCAATCTAGTCAGTGGCTGAATCAGGATATGATCCATATAGCTTTCATAAAAATTAATGTAAACACCTAAAAGAGCTTAGTTCAGTTTTAGACCAGCCCCTATTTCTGATTTTCTCAGATTCACTTTTATCTGGTATGCTACCTATGGATTGGAGAAAAGCTAATTTCATTCCAATATTTAAGAAGGGATTGTGATCTCAGCCTAGCAATAATAGGCCTGTAAGTTTGACTTTTGGCAAATTATTCGAAGGCTTGTTAAGGGATCACATTCAAAATTTTGTCCCAGTGAATGACATTATGAGCAGCAATAAGCATGGCTTTGTGAAGGATAGGTCATGTCAGACTAATTTGATTGCTTTTTATGAAGAGGTAAGTTAGATGCTGGACAGTGGGGGGCAGTAGATGTGATCTATTTGGATTTTGCCAAAGCGATTGATACCGTGCCCCACAGACAACTTCGTTCTAAACTTTCTGTTGGGCTTAATGAAGTCGTTTGCACATGGATAGGAAACTGGCTACAGGGTCGGGTACAGAGGGTGGTTGTTAATGGTACATTCTCTACTTGGAGTGAGGTTTTTAGTGGGGTCCCTCAGGGCTCAGTATTGGGTCCACTTTTATCTATCTATCTATCTATCTATCTATATATATATATTGTGACAAAGAGCTGTGTCCCAATAGGCTGCCTGTATATGATGGGAGGTATATAGCACCCAGCCTGAGGTATTGTCTCCTTTAAATCTCCAGGGTAAGACAGGCTAGGACCCTGGAGCAAGGATAGTTCAGTATGCTGCCCAATTAGTCCGCAGGTGGGACTGGTTAAGTGAGCCTGGCGGGGAGTGGGAGTGTGTTGTACTGGGAGTCAGAGAGAACCTCTGAACACACGCTATGAAGTGATTTGCACAAACTGTGAATTTGACTGCAATTCAAAAGAGCTACTGTTTTGTTACCACTGCAAGGAACTTTCCTATGGACTGTAACACTGCAAACCGGTGAGATTTTTCCTTATTTGACTGTTATAGCACGGAACTTGTGCTTGTTTAAGTTGTCCGGTTTGAACAATAAAACCCCAGGCAGGAGCCTGTTTCATTTTTGTTGCAAACCTAAGCCTCCTGTCTCCTCTGTAAGAACTGTTTTACCTGAGCCCTACACGCTGCTTTGAGCTATTCCCCACAAATGGTGTTTCGGATGCGGGCAACAGAGAGACAGTGAGCATAATAGGACAACCATTGTTAAAAGGGCAGTGCTATCTGCTGCAGACTGTGGGAGTTGTAGTTTTACAACATGGAGGAACTTGTGTTGCAGCTGGCCAAAGTCAATGCTAGTCAGCAGGAGGCAAATGCTGCCCAGCAAGAGACCAATGCCATCCAGAGGCAGAGTTTGGCCACCCAGCAAAAGACTAATCGTTTGCTTGCAGCTCAACTGGCAGCATTAGCAAAGGCGGTTGAGGCTGATCGACAACTCTTGACGGATGTGGTACAGCAGGTGGCTGCACTGGGGTCCAATGTGTCAAGTGGGGCCCCTAACACAGATAGCTCCATTAAGGCCAGTCGTTTTCTGCAAAAGATGATGCCACATGATGATGTTGAGGCATATCCTTTTGAAAGGACTGCCGAGAGGGAGTCTTGGCCCAAGTCCCAGTGGGCAGGCCTGGTAGCGCCTTTTCTGACTGGAGATTCCCAAAAGGCATACTTTGATTTGACCATAGCCGATGCCAAAGACTATGACAGGTTAAAAACGGAGATACTCCGCCGTTTGGGTGTCACATCAGCTGTGCAAGCTCAACGGGTGCACAAGTGGTCATACCAGCAGGAGAGATCTCCCCGTGCCCAGATGTATGACTTAATTCATCTTGTAAAAAGTGGCTGCAGCCAGAATCCCTGTCAGCTCCTCAAATCGTGGAAAGGGTCACTGTGGATCGCTTTCTGAGAGCTCTTCCGCCATCCTTGAGGAGATGGGTGAGTCATGCAGATCCCCAGACAGCCGATCACCTGGTGGAAATGGTGGAACACTATATTGCCGCTGAGGACAATTTAGGATTGTTTCCACAACAGCGCAAGCAGCCACAAAACATCCATCTGCAAGGTCCCCAGGAAAAGCCAGTGAGTCGTTGCCTCAGGATACCAGGGCTGACCAAAAGGCTATAGAATGGTCTAAAGGAGCTGACAAAATCCAGCTGTCCCCTCCAACCAAGGGTCGAGGCCAAGTGCAATGCTGGCGATGTAATGAGTGGGGTCATGTTGCTGCCTGCAGAGCCCATGGATTGTCACTCGGCTCAGCAGGTGTCGTTGTTTGCTCACCCTGTGTGCACCGCAGACACTGACTTGCATATGGCGGTGGTAAAGGTGGGTGGAAAGTCTGTTCAAGCTCTGTTGGATTCCGGGAGCTTAGTGACAATGGTGCACGCCAGTTTGGTAAGCCCAGACCAGGTTAATGAACGTAATCTTGGGGTGCTCTGTATTCATGGAGATTGTAAAAGTTATCCCACTGCTATAGTGACATTTGAAACTGTTACTGGTACTGCATGTCATGAAGTGGGTGTTTCCTCTGTTTTGATGCATAGTGTAATTTTGGGACGAGACTTTCCCATCTTTTGGAAGCTCTGGGGAAAGGAAGGTTCTCCACAGGGGTCTGAGAAAGGGATTCCTAAGGATGCACCAGGGGTTTGTGAACCTAACTCAGAGGTAGTTACTGAAAGGGGAGACCATGCTTGAAGCAGATCATTTTCCCCTAGAGGTACTAGCAGGTGAAACAGAGTTGCCCTTGGAGCCCTCCGAAGCATCCGATATGCCAGATTTGGAGGTCTCTCGGGTTAACTTTGGAACAGCCCAAATGAGGGACCCTACACTGAATAGGGCCTGGGAAAATGTTAAGGTAATTAATGGTGAACCTCAGGAACCTGGTGCTGAGAGTGTCTTTCCCCATTTTTCTGTCAGTCAAGATTTACTGTATCGGGTTGACAAAATCCAATGGGAGGTGGTAAAGCAGTTGTTAGTGCCCCAGTCCTATAGGCGAATGGTCTTGGACCTGGCTCACACTCACCCCCTGGGTGGTCACCTACGTCAGGAGAAAACCCAACAGCGAATTTTACAAAGGTTTTATTGGCCCGGTATATTTGCTGAGGTGAAGGGGTATTGTGAATCTTGCCCGGAATGCCAACTGTCTGCCCCGGTACCTCATTTCCGTAGTCCTCTAGTGCCATTGCCTATCATTGAGGTCCCATTTGAAAGAATTGCAATGGACTTGGTAGGGCCACTGGTTAAATCAGCTCGGGGCCATCAGTATATTCTTGTAGTTATGGATTATGCTACGCGGTATCCTGAGGCAGTCCCTTTAAGAAACACAGCCTCCAAAAATATTGCTAAAGAGCTGTTCTATATGTTTACCTGCACTGGTCCTCACAGACCAGGGTACACCCTTTATGTCTCGGGTTATGAAGGAACTATGTAAGCTATTGAAAATTAAACAGTTAAGAACTTCTGTTTATCACCCCCAGACTGATGGGTTGGTAGAGCGTTTTAACAAAACCCTGAAAAACATGTTAAAGAAGGTGGTAGATAAGGATGGGAGGGATTGGGACTGTCTCCTGCCATACCTTATGTTAGCCATTAGAGAGGTGCCCCAGTCATCCACAGGCTTTTCGCCCTTTGAGCTATTGTATGGTCGTCATCCCAGGGGTCTCTTGGGTGTAGCAAAAGAGACCTGGGAGCAAGAGGTAAAACCCCATAAGAGTGTGGTGGAACATGTTAACCTCATGCAGGATAGAATTGCTGCAGTCATGCCCATAGTCAAGGAACACATGCAGCAAGCACAGGAGGCCCAGAGTCGGGTTTATAACCGTTCAGCTAAGGTTCGAACTTTCAACCCTGGGGACCGAGTGTTGGTTCTTGTCCCAACAGTTGAGAGCAAGTTCCTGGCTAAGTGGCAGGGCCTGTATGAAATAATCGAGAAAATAGGTGAGGTGAACTATAAAGTTTACCAACCAAATAAAAGGAAGAAAGAACAGCTTTACCATGTTAACTTAATAAAACCCTGGAAGGACAGAGAAGTCCTCACGGCTATAATTCAAGGAGGGTATACAAAAGGTGAAAATAGCTGAAACCTTGTCAGAGCCACAAAAGCAAGAAGTCAGGGAGTTTCTGCAAAGAAACACTGAGGTGTTTTCTGACATACCAGGTTGTACAAATTTGATAAAGCATGATGTCATTACTGATCCTCAGGTTCGGGTCCGCCTTAAGCCCTATCGGATCCCAGAGGCCCGTAGACAGGCAGTGGACGAGGAAGTGCAGAGGATGCTGGATTTGGGGGTAATTGAGAAGTCTGTAAGTGAGTGGAATAGTCCCATTGTGCTTGTTCCTAAACCAGATGGGTCTATACGATTTTGCAATAACTTCAGGAAGGTAAATGAAGTCTCAAAGTTTGATGCTTACCCTATGCCAAGGGTTTACGAGTTGATTGAACGACTAGGTCCTGCTAGGTACATAACAACTCTTGACCTAACTAGAGGGTATTGGCAGGTACCAATGTCAGAAACAGCTAGGGAGAAAACAGCCTTTTCTACCCCACAAGGGCTCTTCCAGTATGTTCGTATGCCATTCGGCCTCCAGGGGGCCCCAGCCACATTTCAAAGAATGATGGACCAAATTCTTAGACCTCATCAACATTTTGCCTCTGCTTATTTAGATGACGTGGTCATTTTTATCAGGGTTTGGCAAAGCCACCTCCCCAGAGTACAGGCCGTCCTAAATTCCATTAGAGAAGCAGGCCTGACGGCAAGTCCCAAGAAATGTGCCCTAGGTTTGGAAGAAGCCCGTTATCTGGGGTACACTATAGGTAGAGGTGTTATCAATCCTCAAGTGAACAAGGTCGAGGCAATTAAAGACTGGCCCCAGCCGCTCACTAAAAAGCAGGTCCGTACTTTTCTTGGTATGGTGGGCTATTATCGCAGATTCATTCCATATTTTGCAAGTAGGGCTGCTCCTTTGACCGACCTGACCAAAGGGAAAGGGTCCACAATATTAAGTGGGGTCCTGAGGCAGATCGCGGGACCGCATCAACGAATAGATGCGGCCGCGATCCGACGGGATTTTTGTCCCATCCGATCGAGATCTGGCCGACTTTCAGCCAGATCTCGATCGGTGAAGCCCGTCGGGGGGCCCCATACACGGGCCAATAAGCTGCCGACGCGGTCTGTCGGCAGCTTTTATCGGCCCGTGTATGGCCACCTTAAGTCTTTAACTGGTCCTGAACTCAAAATGCTCCTTTTACTTTTGCTTCTGTTGGTTCCTCCTCTGTTTCCTTTATCCAGAGGATTTTTGCTCTAATCCTGTTAGGGGTTATCTTAACTTTTTACTGACCCCTATACATCAGATACAGCTCCATTAACTATTTTCTTCCATACATCATATCCCCATATCTGATTTGAAACTCAGTCACTTTGGCCACAAAGAACAACATTAAGATCTTTCCTATCACCCACATATTTGTTTATATCTAGCCTTGTTTAGTTGCCACAGTGATTGTGCTCTTGACCCACATTGTAGTATTGCTTTATATATTTTTTGCTTCTCACTATATATCAACAATTATGAGTTGTATTATATGATTGGTTCGGCTTATAACCTAGTATGAGACTTTATAACTTATATTTCGACTCTAAACGCTAAAGTGCTGGCACATAATACTAAGCTACCATTCAGCATGTCTGTATAACCCCTGTCACCTCCCCGTTCTTAGGGCGTTTAAGAGTGATGGGACAGTAGGCGTGCCCCATGTCAATTATGTTGATATCGGTAAGGTGCCATTTACCCTGTTGGGACAGCTAACTGTATAATTCCAATCTATCCTGCAAGTGTACTTGGTGAAATGCACATATTGAACCACCTGTAGGGCCCCTGCAAACAAGTGGCAGTTGATAGAGAATAATAGGGCATTATTTGGGGGTGCCTCCAATCCCAAAAGCCACGGTAAGCCAGTTGCTCAATGGGGGCCAGGTGATAATAGATAAATATTGTGGTTGCTATGCGATGCAACTCTAACAATATTGTGCTGACGCTAGGGGTTCTCACCTTTATGAGGCCCGTACACCTCTACAGGTTGTACTGCCATTCTTCTATAATCCAGCAGTTCAATGGGAATTGGCACATATTTGGTCTGGTAGCAATCATATGACCTTATATCACTCTTTGTAAACTTGGGGACAGAAAGGGGTGAGCCATGCAGCCTTAAAGCAACTTAGGATACACACCTATTATATATGCTAATCCAAATTTAAATGTTATTTTTCACTTTTTTTTGTACTTTGGTGATTTGGTTAAACTAGGATGACGAGATTTTAAGTCCTTCCCCCCCACACCTAACCATCAGCAATTAAGTAGTGATAATGTCACTCCTCTTCTGCTTACTTAAGAGTGTAATGTGATCCTCTGTTACACATAGAAAAATAAGCCAATGCATGCCTTGCAAACTTCAGGTACAGTTAGTTACAACAATATATGTTTCCTGCTTTTAACCCTTTCCCTGCCAGCCATTTTGTCCTAGATGCGAACAAGCAGTTTTTAGACATTTTCTGCTCTTTCACTTTAAGGGCCTTTTCTGGGGCGATCTTTTAGTTTACCCAGGAAAACAATATATGTTTGTTTTTTTCAAAATATGCAATAATTTTGGTGTAATTCTTCTTCTGTAAAAAATATAGGCTTCTAAGTGTCTAATAAAATGAAAAAAATCACATATATCAGAAACATCATTTATTTTATGTATGAGAACACAGCCGATTTGGAAAGGTCTATGTCTCCTGAATGCGGCAATACCAAATATATATAGTTTTATGGAGATTTCTCACTTGTATAGATCAAAATCTCTAAGCAGTACACTACCAAATTTCCAAAGCACCACTCCCCAAATGGCATACTTTTCATTTCAAGGCCAAACATTCCATTAACAGTAGGTTTACCCTAGAAAACTACCCATTATTAGAAAGAACAGATTCTGGTGAATCAAAAATGGGTAAATATATCTATGTACTCCAAACTACCAAGTTGTAATTGTTGGTGATTTTTTTGTAAAATGACCTCAAAGCTTCCACTCTGCAGCATCATATCTCCCACACATCATTAGGTATCAATGTAAAACACCTCAAATTTGGGACCCCAAAATGTAGACACCCCATTTGAGCTATCAGTTCTGTAATTCCAGATACTTAACACATTTACATAGTTTGGGGGGGGGGCAAAGATGAAGCCCAAGATGAAAAACTTTCCTAAGTTTGGCAATTTTAGGGACATTTTCAAAAATAACCACAAAACTTCCACCCTGCGGCATTGTATTTCCGACATACTATTAGGTGTCAAGACAAATCACCCCAAATATGAAAGCCTGGTGTCCTCTGAACAGTTTGATGTCCAATATGTATAGGTGTACCCAAGCACGTGGCATATAGGGGCCCCAAAATGAAGACCCCATATGGTCTGTCATTTTAGGTGCTGCAAAATCAACACATTTACATAGTTTTGGGGGGCAAAGGTAGAAAAATGTACATTCACCCCAGAAAACCATATATTTTCAGAAAGTACAGATTCCCCCAAATCCAAATTGGCTATGCATGTCTTTGTCCTCCAAAGAACCAAGCCGGAAACCATTCCTAAATTTCGTGATTTTGGTGACATTTCCAAAAATAATTAAAAAATTTCCACCCTGCAGCATCGTATTTCTCACATATTTTTAGGTATCAAGAGAAATCACCCAAATATGAAAGCCTAGGGTTCTCTGAACAGTTTGATGTCCAATATTTATAGGTGTACCCAAGCATGTGGCATATAGGGGCACCAAAATAAATACCCCCTTATGGTCTGTCATTTCAGGTACTGCAAAATCAACATATTTTCATAGTTTTGGGGGGGGGAAACGTAGAAAAAGTTTGTTCACCCCAGAGAGCTATATATTTTTGGAAAGTATACATTCCTCCGAATCCAAATTGGGTATGCATATCTTTCTACTCCAAAGCATCAAGCAGCAAACCCTTCCTAAATTTGGCGATAAAAGCAATGGTTTTTACATTTCTGAAAGTCGCCTAAAAATATTGCAATTGGCCGCATTTATCTCACACAATTTCTTACATACAATTGTAAAACACCATAAATATTGATGCCAAGGGTCTAATGAACAGTATGATGCCCAATATGCATTGATATACCAAGGCAGCTGGCATGTGCGGACCCAAATGAAAATAGTGCATATGAGTTTTCTCCACTGCCGATTCGCCTTCGGTGAACATAGACCCTTGACTTCATATTATGTGCTTCAAGACCCTCCTTACAGCAAAGACCCCCCAAAACCATATATTTTTGGAAAGTACAAATTCCGACGAATCCAACAAAGATAAAGACGTCTTTCTACACCAAACTACCAAACTGCAAAGCTTTTCTAAACATAGAGGTTTTTACAACATTTCTAAAAATGTTGCAGTTTGCCGCATTTATCTCACACAATGTTTTACATACAAAAATCACTAAATATGAAAGTCAGAGGTCTACTGAATAGCTTGATGCCCAATATGCATAGATTTACCAAAGTATGTGGTGTGTACGGACCCCAAATGAAAAACGTGCATATGAATTTTCAGGCTCGCCAACTCAGCTGCTAAAAACAGTACCCCGACTGTGCGTTATGTGTTGTAAGACCCCCCCAAACTGTAAAAAGACCCCAAGAACACCATATATTTGTGGAAAGTACACATTCTGATAGATCAAACGAAGTAAAATATATCTTTCTATACCAAAGCACCAAACAGCAAAACTATAATAAGTATACATAAGGAAAAATAATGCAGGGATAAAATAGCAATAAAACCACAAAAATTGTGTAAATCAATGGAATAGCAAAATAACTCATCCAACAACATAATTAGTGGCCAAAATCGATTATCCTATAGTCATGCTACCAAAAATACAGTTTTTAGGGGTAAAAAAACACAAATTGGTAAAATGAAAAAGTAAAAAAAAACAAAAAAAAAACAATTTTTTGTGTATACATGTGTGTACACTTCTAAAAGTGGTGTAACAGTGTGTAAGTGTGTATATAAGTGTGAAATGAAGTGCAAATAAGTGTACATAACTTTACAAAAAAAAAAGAAAAAAAATCTTTAAAATGAGTGTGTATAGATGTATATAAGTGTGTGTAGTAGTGTGTAAATGAAGGCCACTTACCATTCCTGGAGCAGGAAGGCCACTTACCATTCCTGGAGCAGGAGGGCCAATCTGATTGTTGTATAAGTCCTGGAGCAGCATGAGTCACTGCAGGCAGGAAGTGCATGGGCGTCGCCAGTGAAGGAGAAAGAAGAAGCAAGCCGGAGAAAATTGGTAAGTTCAGCAGATGCTTCTTTTTGTGATTTTAGGTCGGCCCTGCAACAATCCTGTTGCAGGACCGACATGACAGCCCCCCAGCCTCGTTGCCCAGGGGGCTAAAGCCGCTGATGCAGAGATCAGCACTGATTTCTGCCAGAACATACTAGGTACGTTCTTGGCAGTTAAAGCCTTTGCCTGCCAGAACGTATGGTGTACATGCTTGGCAGGCAAAGGGTTAATAGACACCAGTGGCAGCAGAAGACGGTTTTGTCTGGGGGGCAATGAAAAGGGAGATAGTCGGCGCACGCAATGCGATGCGGTAAAATGTTTGTCACGCCCCTTTTGGCCACTCCCTTTGGACTCCACCCACTTACCCATGTGCTTTCACTGAATTTTCAGAAGAATTTAACCATAGCAGTGTTGGCAAAATTTGCTAAAAGTCAGGCACTGCAGGTAGGGGTATTAACACCACATGTACAATTTTCACTGAGAACTGTGAATGCTGCACTACAAGCACATTATGGGAAAAAAGATTTTGGCACCTAAAGTACATTACATACAGAGACTGTGAGGTATTCAAAAGACATACAAATGAGCAGTAGGTACTAATCTACCAATAACATAATGAAAAGAAGGCACCACAAGCACTATAAAGAACATTATATAGTAAGAAGCAGAGGGCACTGTCACACCAAATACATACATAGTACTGTTTCTATTTTTGCAGATGATACTAAATTGTGCAGAACTATAGGTTCCATGCAGGATGCTGCCACTTTGCAAAGTGATCTGTCTAAACTGGAAAACTGGGCAGCAAACTGGAAAATGAGGTTCAATGTTGATAAATGCAAGGTTATGCACTTTGGCAAAAATAATATAAATGCAAGTTATACACTAAATGGCAATGTGTTGGGAGTTTCCTTAAATGAATAGGATCTAGGGGTCTTTGTAGATAACACGTTGTCTAATTCTGGGCAGTGTCATTCTGTGACTACTAAAGCAAATAAAGTTCTGTCTTGCATAAAAAAGGGCATTAACTCAAGGGATGAAAACATAAGTATGCCTCTTTATAGGTCCCTGGTAAGGCCTCATCTGGAGTATGCAGTTCAGTTTTGGACTCCAGTCCTTAAGAGGGATATAAATGAGCTGGAGAGAGTGCAGAGACGTGCAACTAAATTGGTTAGAGGGACGGAAGACTTAAATTATGAGGGTAGACTGTCAAGGTTGGGGTTGTTTTCTCTGGAAAAAAGGCGCTTGCGAGGGGACATGATTACACTTTACAAGTACATTAGAGGACATTATAGACAAATGGCAGGGGACCTTTTTACCCATAAAGTGGATCACCGTACCAGAGGCCACCCCTTTAGACTAGAAGAAAAGAACTTTCATTTGAAGCAACGTAGAGGGTTCTTCACAGTCAGGACAGTGAGGTCGTGGAATGCACTGCCGGGTGATGTTGTGATGGCTGATTCAGTTAATGCCTTTAAGAATGGCTTGGATGATTTTTTGGACAGACATAATATTAAAGGCTATTGTGATACTAAACTCTATAGTTAATATAGGTATGGGTATATAGAATTTTAATTAAAAGTAGGGAGGGGTGTGTGTATGGATGCTGGGTTTTCATTTGGAGGGGTTGAACTTGATGGATTTTGTCTTTTTTCAACCCAATTTAACTATGTAACTATGTAACTATAGACATCAATGTACAATGACACCATGAGCAGTAAGATATAGAAGCAGAATGGCACAGTTCCATGTATAAATACCCTCATAGCAGAATGGCAACTTAATTTATAAATCCTCCAGAATTCATAGCAGAATGGTAATTCCATGTATAAATATTCCCAGAATTTATGTCAAGATGGCACAGTGGCAATTCCATGTAAAAATACCCCCAGAACTTATATCAAGTTGGCACAGTGGCAATTCCATGTATAAATGCCCCCAGAATTGATAGTAGGATGGCACAGTGCAATTCCATGTATAAATGCCCCCAGAACCCATAGCAGGATGGCACAGTGCAATTCCATGTATAAAACCCCCAGAATTCATAGTAGTATGGCACAGGCTCAATTCCATGTATAAATGCCCCCAGAATTGATAGTATGATGGCACAGGTGCAATTCCATGTATAAATACCCCCAGAAATGATAGTAGGATGGCACAGGCGCAATTTCATGTATAAATGCTCCCAGAATTTATAGTAGGATGGCACAGTTGCAATTCCATGTATAAATGCCCCCAGAATTGATAGTAGGAAAAAGATTGCATACAAATGTGAGGAACTAAAGCCTTTTTTAAAACAATCTCTTCATTTCAGGGTCTCAAAAGTAATTGGACCAGGGGTTCAAAAGCAATTGGACAATTGGCTGAAAGGCTATTTCATGGGCAGGTGTGGGCAATTCCTTTGTTATGTCTGTCAATGAAGCATATAAGAGCCCTGGGGTTGATTTGATGGGTGGGGGGTGCTTGCATGCGGTCAAAGGAGCTCTCCATGCAGGTGAAACAAGCCATCCTTAAGCTGCAAAAACCCATCTGAGAAATTGCTACAATATTAGGAGTGGCAAAATCTACAGTTTGGAACATCAGGAGAAAGAAAGAAAGCACGGGTGAACTCAGAAACGCAAAAAGACCTTGGACATCCACAGAAGACAACAGTGGTGGATGATCACAGAATCATTTCCATAGTGAAGAGAAACTGCTTCACAACAGCCAAACAAGTGAACACCACTCTCCAGAAGGTAGGTGTATCGATATTCAAGTCTACCATAAAGAGAAGACTGCGTGAAAGTAAATACAGAGGGTGTACTACAAGGTGCAAGCCACTCATAAGCATCGAGAATACAAAGTCTAGATTGGACTTTGCTAAAAAAAACATTTAAAAAAGCCAGCACAGTTCTGGAAAAACATTCTTTGGACAGATGAAATAAAGATCAACCTCTACCTGAATGATCGCAAGTAAAAAAGTATGGAGAAGGAGTGGAACAGCTCATTATTCAAAGCATACCATATTATCTGTAAAACGGCGGAAGCAGTGTGATGGCTTGGGCGTGCATGGCTGCCAGTGGCACTGGGACACTAGTGTTTATCCATGATGTGACACAGGACAGAAGCAGCCAAATTAATTCTGAGGTGTTCAGAGACACTGTCTGCTCAAATCTAGCTAAATGCAGTCAAATTGATTTGGAGGCGTTTCAAAATACTGTATGTTTTGACAATGACCCAAAACATACAGCCAAAGCAACTCAGGAGTTTATTAAAGCAAAGAAGTGGAATATTCTTGAATGGCCTAGTCAGTCACATGATCTGAACCCAATTGAGCATGCATTTCACTTGTTGAAGACTAAACTTCGAACAGAAAGGCCCATAAACAAACAGCAACTGAAAGCTGCTGCAGTAAAGGCCTGTGTCACAGTCGGCACCCAACACCAGAACAAACACCAGGCACCCTGGTCTCGGCTCGTGCTTCACCAGTAGTGTGACCGCCTTTGGGCCTCGGGAGGAGCCCTCGGCTTACTTGGATGCCACCTGGACTTAAACGAGAGGTGCAAGATGAGGGTTCTGGATAGGCAGAGGGGCACGACTGCAAAGCAAAGTCTTTGGACAGAAGATCGTAGTACAAGGCGTTAAGCAAAAGAGTAGTCAGATCAGGCCGGGTCGAGGCAGGCAGAGAATAAACGTTATCAGGCAGGCAAGGGTCAAACCAGGAAGTCAATCAGAGGGTTAATCAGAAGAGGTAGTCGGTAATCAGGCAAGGGTCAGAATCCTGAAGTCAGAATAGTCAAAAACAGCCAGGCAGGGGTCAAAAACGGGAATCAAACAGGTTTAGAATATAGCAATGAATAGCACAAGGCTCAGAAGCACCAGGAAACAATATCCTATCACGGGCAATGCATAAAGTAAAACTGTACCTTTATATACATTTGAAATTCGCGCCTTTGCGCGCTGACGTCATACGTCAGCGCGCCTGCGCCTTTAAGACGCAACCAGACGCGGCGCGCGCTCCCTAGGCGCCGAAGAACCCTGCGGGCGTCCCCGCCGACCCCCAACACCCCCACCGGGGTAAGTTATTACATTACCCCCCTCTCTAGGGGGGGCCGCTGGACCCCCAGGTTTACCAGGAAATTTGGTGTGGAATAGTTTCCTGAGGCGGTCAGCCTTGATGTCTTCAACTGAGACCCAAGAGTTCTCCTCAGGACCAAAGCCCTTCCACCTAGTAAGATATTGTAGCTTACCTCGCACAAGGTGGGAGTCGAGGAACTCTTGGATCTCATAATCAGGCTGACCTTCAACCAACACTGGGGGAGGAACAGACAAGTGACGAACATTAGTGGCAGGTTTTAAGAGAGAAACATGGAAGGAGTTAGAAATTTTGAAATTAGCAGGTAATTGAAGACGTACAGAGGATGGATTGATTATAGCAATGATGGGGTATGGACCAATGAACCTGGGACCCAATTTGGGAGAGGGAACCTTCAGCTTGATGTTCTTTGTAGATAACCATACTAAGCCCCCCACCTTGTACTGGGGTGCTTCCCTACGGGATTTATCAGCAGCACTTTTCTGAGCTAGGGAAGCTGCGGACAAAGAATTGTGCTGTAATGAGCTTACCCAGGGGACGGCAGGGACGCCTGCCGCCCCCTCGGCGGGGACGCCCGCCTCGCATCTCCTCCGCCGATGCGGCTAGGCCCCAGGCGCCGGCTCCTATGGAGCGCGCATGCGCCAGAATTAAATGGGCAGGCACGTTGGCGCGATTGCGCTGGCGTGTTTGCGCAGGCGCTGGCGCTGATTCGCCAGCGTCCAATGGCGTCAAATTCAAGAGTTTAAATGGCCATCAGTTCTTTTGTGCCTTGCCCAACGTAGGTTCTGTATATTGTTCCTGGGTGCGATTATTCTGTGATTCTGGTTGTGACCTTGGCTATCCATAATTCCTGTTTGACTTCCGCCTGCTCTGACCCTTTGGCTTGTCCCTGACTACTCTTTGGATTCCGTCTGTACTTCGACCCTGTTAGTTGCTGACCTGGCCTGTGACCTCGATTACTCTGCTGCTTTCCGATTTTGTACTGCATTTCCGATTGGTTTCGACTCGGCCCGTTCCTGGACTTTGATAACCTTTACGTTAAGTTCCCTTGCTCGCCCAGAGTTCTTCCCTCAGTCTCCTCACTATTAAGTCCTGGCGGCATCCGAGTAGCGGAGGGCTCCACCCGACGTGAAAGGCGGCGGTTATAGGCTGAAGCGTGAGCCGAGCCCGGGACATTGGGGTTTACTCTGGGTTGTGGGATACTGAACGTTACATTACGTTGGGCCATAAACTAAGAAGATGGAGCCAGCTGAAGTTACTGCTTCCACCACTCCTTCGGAAGCGATTCTGGTGAATCTTCTACAGAGGCTTGGTGAACAAGAGGACAAGCAAGACTATATTGTGCAATATCTTCACGGTCTTTCTTCCAGACTTGACATGATGCCGCAACAGCCTGTTCCTGGTCCGAGTAATACTACTCCTCAGGCAAGCACTTCTCTACCTCCACCTACAGGTAGTACCTTCCATGAGCCCAAGGTTCCTTTCCCCGAAAGGTTTGCTGGGGATCAAAGTAAGTTTTTTACTTTTCAAGAGGCCTGTAAGCTACATTCCAGTTTTTTACCCTATTCTTTCCCTACTGAAGAATCTAGGGTGAATTTTGTAGTTACGCTCTTACAGGGTGATGCCCAGCTCTGGGCATTTAGTTTGTCTCGAAGGGATCCAGGCCGACACTCTTTAGAGGCTTTCTTTAATGCTATGGCTATAATTTACGATGATCCTGATCGTGCCGCTTCTGCCGACGCAGCCATATGTGCTCTTAAACAAGGCAAACGGCGGACAGAGGATTATTGTACTGAATTCCGCCGTTGGGCGGTAGAGACGGGCTGGAATGATACGGCTCTTATGAGTCAATTCAGGGTTGGTCTGGCTCCGGCTATTAAAGATAGTCTGGTAAATTTTCCCACACAGTCTTCTCTGGATTCTCTCATGCATCTGGCTATCCAGATTGATCGAAGGCATAGAGAGAGACTCCAGGAGGAGCAGGTTACCTATGTTACACCTCCTTCTGTAAAAGTTTTTAACACCCCACAAGTCTTTCCTAGATCTTTAGAAGAACCTATGCAGATTGGTTCTACTCGTCTCTCTTCCGAGGAGAGGGTTCGTAGGAGGAATAATGGGTTATGTCTGTATTGTGGGGATAAGGGGCACTTTCGCAACACCTGTCCCAAAAGGCCGGGAAACGACAGAACCTAAGCAGGTCTGGGGAGTCTTGCTTGGGTGATGTCGTTTCTACTCCCCAATCTTCTCAAATTTTAATTCCGGTTCTTTTGAGTTGGGACAGTGGTTGTGTGCAGAGCTCTGCTTTTTTGGATTCTGCGGCAGCGGGTAATTTTTTGGACTTTGGGTTTATTCAAAAACATGGTATTCCCTGGGAACCACAGGTTCCATCTTTCAGGTTATCCGCCATTGATGGTAGATCTTTGGGTTCCGGACTAGTATCTACTCGATCTAAGGTTATTCACATGTCCATTTCTGATCATTTTGAATCCCTTTCATTTTTCATTACCGAGTGCCCACAGACTCCAGTCATTTTAGGCCTTCCCTGGTTACAAGGTCATAATCCCCAGGTTGATTGGCCCTCTGGTAAAATTTTGAAATGGAGTCCTGCATGTATATATTCTTGTGTTAAGTCTGTCCAGACCCTGGCCGCTACTTCTTTTAAGAGTCTTCCTCCTTGTTATGCCGCTTTTTCCGATGTTTTCTGTAAAAAAGCAGCTGAATCCTTACCCCCCCATAGGCCCTATGACTGTGCTATTGAATTATTGTCTGGGTCTTCTCCTCCCAAGGGTAGGACATATCCTCTTTCTCTTCCCGAGTCTTTAGCCATGGAAGAATATATTAAAGAGAATTTGGAGCGGGGGTTCATTAGACCTTCTTCTTCCCCTGCGGGAGCTGGGGTTTTTTTTTTGTCAAGAAGAAGGATGGGACTCTTAGACCCTGTATCGATTATAGAGGGTTAAATAAGATCACGGTCAAGAATTGTTACCCTCTCCCTTTAATCTCTGAACTCTTTGATAGAGTGAAGGGGGCTGTTATTTTTTCCAAATTGGATCTAAGGGGTGCCTATAATCTAATCAGGATAAGGGAGGGGGACGAGTGGAAGACCGCTTTTAATACCCGAGATGGGCATTATGAATACTTGGTAATGCCATTTGGTCTGTGTAATGCCCCCGCTGTTTTTCAAGAACTGGTTAACGATATCTTCCGCGATCTTTTGGGTCGGTTTGTCGTTGTTTATTTAGACGACATTCTAATTTTTTCTTCGAATTTGTTTTCCCATCGTGCTCATGTTCGGGAGGTTCTATCCAGGTTAAGGCAGAATCATTTGTATGCTAAGCTTGAGAAATGTCTCTTCGAAGTCTCTGCTGTACCTTTCCTTGGATATATCATTTCCCAAACTGGTCTTGAGATGGAGCCCACTAAAGTCCAAGCAATTCAGCAGTGGGCACAGCCTCTTTCTTTGAAAGCGATCCAGAGATTTCTAGGGTTCGCTAATTATTATAGGCAATTCATTCTGAATTTTTCCAAATTGGTGGCCCCAATTACTGCCTTAACTAAGAAAGGGGTTGACCCTAGTATCTGGTCTGCTGAGGCTGTTGAGGCTTTTGGTCTCTTAAAAGAGGCCTTCATTTCTGCTCCAGTTCTCCGGCATCCAGACTCATCTTTGCCTTTTATTGTTGAGGTTGATGCGTCTGAGATTGGTGCCGGAGCAGTATTATCTCAGCGACATCCTGTCTCCGGTAAAATTCACCCATGTGCCTTTTTCTCAAAAAAATTTTCCTCTGCTGAGGTCAATTACGATATTGGCAATAGGGAATTATTGGCCATTAAATTAGCATTTGAGGAATGGAGACATCTCCTTGAGGGTGCCAAGCATACGGTTTCTGTGTTCACAGATCATAAAAATCTGTTGTACATAGAATCTGCTAAACGGTTAAATCCTCGTCAAGCCAGGTGGTCTTTGTTTTTCTCACATTTTAATTTTCTCATCACCTACAGGCCTGCAGAAAGGAATCTCAAAGCAGATGCCCTTTCTAGAAGTTTTGTCTCCAAGCCTAGGATTTGGAACCAGTTCCTATTGTTCCTAAAGAGGTGATTGTGGCAGCCTTGAGTCCGGATCTCTCTACTTCCTTGTCGAATGCCCAGGTAGATTACCCTCCTGATATTCCAGTGGGCAAATTATTTGTTCCTAGTAATTTACGTGAAGCAGTCTTTCACGAGACTCATGATTCTAAAGTGGCTGGTCATCCGGGTTGTGCGAAGACTTGCGATTTGTTGTCTCGTACTCTCTGGTGGCCGACTTTAAGACAAGACGTTGCCAAATATATTGAGTCATGCCCAGTCTGCCAACGATCTAAGCCATCTAGATCTCTACCTCAAGGGTTGCTGCAGTCACTTCCTATTCCTGCTGCAGTCACTTCCTATTCATTCTACAATGAAATCCATGGATATATATCCATGGATTTCATTGTAGAATTACCTCCGTCGAATGGGCATACTGTTATCTGGGTAGTGGTGGACCGTTTTAGTAAAATGTCTCATTTTATTCTTCTTTCTACCCTTCCCCCTGCCAAGACTCTAGCTGAACTTTTCATTGTCCATATATTTAAGTTTCACGGGGCTCCTCTCAATATTGTGTCTGATAGGGGGGTTCAATTTGTGTCCAAATTCTGGCGGGCTTTTTGTTCATTAATGGGTACTGATTTGTCTTTCTCTTCCGCATATCATCCCCAGACCAATGGTCAGACTGAGAGGACAAATCAGACTCTGGAACAATATCTTAGATGTTATGTCTCCTGCAATCAGGCACTTTGGGTTAATTTTCTTCCGTGGGCTGAATTTGCCTATAACAATGCCATTCATTCCTCCACTGGCAAATCTCCTTTTTTCACAGTGTTTGGTCTTCATCCAGGGTTTTTTCGTTCCCCAGGTTCTTGTGATCTTCCTGCTGTTAATTCCTTTGTGGAAGATTTTTCTAAGACTTGGCAGGAGGTTCAGAAGTCCTTATCTTCTGCAGTAGCTGCTCAGAAGAAGGCTTCAGACAAACATCGGAGAGATTCTCCTGTGTATCAGGTTGGTGACAAGGTTTGGCTCTCCTCCAAAAACATTTCTCTGAAGGTCCCTTCAGCCAAACTGGGTCCCAAATTTATTGGTCCTTTCTCTATATCTGATGTTATCAACCCATGTACTTTCAGGTTAAATCTTCCTCCCGAACTCAAGATTTTTAATTCCTTCCATGTATCTCTGTTGAGACCTGCTAGAGTGGTACGTCAGAATTCTCCTCCTCCTCCTATTTCTGTTGAGGGCCAATCTGAATTCTTGGTTCACAGGTTGATTGACTCTCGTATCTCTAGGGGTAAACTCCAATATCTGGTTCATTGGAAGGGTTATGGTCCTGAGGAGAGATCCTGGGTTTTTGCCTCTGATGTTAAGGCGGATAGGTTGGTGAGACAGTTTCATTCTAAATTTCCCAACAAACCTAAGGGTCCAGTGGCCCCCTCTGGAGGGGGGGGGGTAATGTAATGAGCTTACCCAGGGGACGGCAGGGACGCCTGCCGCCCCCTCGGCGGGAACGCCCGCCTCGCATCTCCTCCGCCGATGCGGCTAGGCCCCAGGCGCCGGCTCCTATGGAGCGCGCGGCGCGCATGCGCCAGAATTAAATGGGCAGGCACGCTGGCGCGATTGCGCTGGCGTGTTTGCGCAGGCGCTGATTCGCCAGCGTCCAATGGCGTCAAATTCAAGAGTTTAAATGGCCATCAGTTCTTTTGTGCCTTGCCCAACGTAGGTTCTGTATATTGTTCCTGGGTGCGATTATTCTGTGATTCTGGTTGTGACCTTGGCTATCCCTGATTCCTGTTTGACTTCCGCCTGCTCTGACCCTTTGGCTTGTCCCTGACTACTCTTTGGATTCCGTTCTGTACTTCGACCCTGTTAGTTGCTGACCTGGCCTGTGACCTCGATTACTCTGCTGCTTTCCGATTTTGTACTGCATTTCCGATTGGTTTCGACTCGGCCCGTTCCTGGACTTTGATAACCTTTACGTTAAGTTCCCTTGCTCGCCCAGAGTTCTTCCCTCAGTCTCCTCACTATTAAGTCCTGGCGGCATCCGAGTAGCGGAGGGCTCCACCCGATGTGAAAGGCGGCGGTTATAGGCCGAAGCGTGAGCCGAGCCCGCGACATTGGGGTTTACTCTGGGTTGTGGGATACTGAACGTTACATGTGCACCCGAGACCAAAATTCAGAAAATTTAACGACAGAGGAATTGGCAGAGGGTACAGGGGAATTAGAGCCAGAAAAAGAAAATGCTTTGGGATGTAACCCATTGACAATAAAGAAGGGTGACTCTCCTGAAGAGGAATGGGTAGCATTATTGTATGCGAATTCTGCCCAGGGTAACAGTTTGGACCATGTAGATTGGTTATCAGACACATAGCATCTAAGATATTGTTCAAGGGACTGGTTTACCCTTTCAGTTTGACCATTAGTTTGGGGGTGATATGCAGTGGAAAAAGATAACTCAATCCCTACTAAAGAACAGAAAGCACGCCAAAACTTCGAGACAAACTGAACCCCCCTGTCAGAAACAATATTCTCAGGAAAACCATGTAACTTAAAAATGTGAGTAATGAATAGATTAGCCAAGGTTTTAGCAGAAGGGAGGTGTGGAAGGGGAATAAAATGGCCCATCTTACTGAACCTATCCACCACCACCCAAATCACAGTCTTCCCTTGGGAAGGGGGCAAATCTACAATGAAGTCCATCGAAAGATGGGACCAAGGTTTCTCAGGAATTGGTAAAAGCATTAACAGACCCTGGGAAGAGTTATGAGATGATTTTGACCGTTGGCAGATCGGACAGGAGTTAACAAAGGCCTTTGCATCCTTTTTGAAGGAAGATCACCAGACATAACGGGATAACAGAGACACTGTCTTAGAAATGCCAGGATGCCCTGCAATCTTAGAATCGTGAACCTCCTTCAACACTTGTTCCCTTAACTCCTGTGGAACGAACAGCCTCCCAGAGGGAGGCAGATGCTTGTACAGGGGACAATAAAGAGGAAAGGTCAGATTCAAGTGCTGCTACAATTACCTCCCTGGGGATGATGGGGATGCACTCGCTAGACTCAGAGGGATTAGACTCGAAGCTTCTAGAGAGTGCATCCGCTTTAGTATCCTTGGAACCAGGCCTAAACATTAAAGAAAAATTGAACCTGGTGAAAAACAGTGCCCATCTAGCCTGCCTAGGATTTAGTCGCTTGGCTGACTCAATGTACAGAAGATTCTTATGATCAGTATAAACCGTGATCATGTCGGGGTGTCGAAGAATGGGGACAGAACTGAATTCCTTCTTGAGGAAGTCAAAAGCTTGTACCGCTTCAGGAGGCCAGATGCTGGGGTCAGCACCCTTCTTAGTCAAATCAGTAATGGGGGCCACAATTAGGGAAATTTTTTTAATAAACTGACGATAGTAATTTGCAAACCCAGGAACCTTTGGGTAGCACGTAATGATTGGGGATGGGTCCAATCCAGTACAGCTCTCACCTTGCCTGGATCCATTTCAAGACCCTTGCTGGAAATATTAAACCCGAGAAACTGAACGGAAGAAACCTCAAAGATACATTTTTCTCCAGTTTTGCATAAAGATTATTCTCCCTGAGTCTGCACAAGACTTGATGAACATGATTTCTATGTTCACCCACGTTAGAGGAGAAAATTAAAATATCGTCAAGATAGACCACTACGAATATCCCCAGCAGGTCCCGAAAGATGTCGTTGACAAATTCTTGGAACACAGCGGGTGCGTTACAGAGACCAAAGGGCATTACAAGATATTCGTAGTGGCCGTCCCTGGTGTTAAATGCAGTTTTCCACTCATCCCCCTCCCTAATACGTATGAGATTATAGGCACCCCTAAAATCTAGCTTAGAATAGATAGTAGCACCCTTAACCTGGTCAAACAATTCAGAAATTAACGGGAGGGGATAGCGTTTTTTTATGGTGATCTTATTGAGACCCCTATAATCTATACAGGGGCGTAGACCACCATCCTTCTTCCCAACAAAGAAAAAGCCTGCCCCCCGCAGGGGAACTAGAAGGCCTAATGAACCCTCTTTCACGGTTGTCCTTTATATACTCTTTCATTGCCTGGGCCTCCGGCAAGGAAAGAGGGTATGTTCTACCCCGAGGGGGAGTAGACCCAGGAATAAGATCTCTAGAGCAATCATACTGCCTGTGTGGAGGTAGGGTTTCTGCAGCTTTCTTAGAAAATACGTCAGCATATTCAGCATATGCTGCAGGTAAACCTTCTAAAGAAGTGGTTGCCACCACTTGAGGAAAACATGAACCACCAGACTTAAGACCCCATTGAAGAATCTTCCCCGATACCCAGTCAATATGAGGATTATGGGTTTGAAGCCAAGGTAACCCCAAAATAAGAGGAGAAGACGCACCCTCAATGATAAAAAGGGGCTAACCTCTCACTGTGATGATTATCAGAGCACATGGAAAGGGACACAGATTTTTTAGTTACCAGGCCTGACCCTAAGGGTTTTTTATCAACTGCCAAAATCCTCATAGGAGGAATTGGGGGGGTTAAGGGAATACCAAATCTTGCCGCAAAGGTGACATCCAGAAAATTGCCCTCCGCCCCTGAATCCACAAAAGCGGACACCTTGACAGAGCCCGTAGGCCAGGTGAGTTTAACAGGTATCAAAATCCTAGAGGTAGACTGGGGAGAGGAAATTTCTGCACCCAAATGGAGCTCCCCTTCTCCATTTAGGCTTGGAAGTTTCCTGGCCTCTTAGGACATAAATTCAGGAAATGACCCTTTTCCCCACAGTAAATGCAAAGACCAAGGGAATGCCTGCGGGCTTTTTCCTCAGGGGTTAGATGGGATATGCCAATTGCATGGGTTCCTGCTGAGGTTGAAGCATGGAAGGGTTAGGGGACTTAACATTGGACACCATATTAGAAAAGTTATACTTAACATTGGTAAACCCAGAATGCAAAGAAGAACCCCTTTCACCCCTTCTTTCCCTCTGCCTCCTATCTACCTGGATGGCAATTAACATGAGATTATCCAGGTTGGATGAAAAAGGGTAATTTACCAAGCTATCCTTGACAGAATCAAACAGCCCAATACGGAACTGGCTGCGAAGCGCCATGTCGTTCCACCCAGTCTCCACTGCCCACCGGCGGAACTCGGTGCAATACTGGAGCTGTAGACTGAACAAAAGCATCCAGTCGACGGGTCAAATTGTGGAAACCTTGCATCAGGTAATCTTGCCTCTGCTCATGTTCTTCCAGGCGCTGTAACAATGTGGTAAGTAGCGCTTCAGTGGTGGAAGGAGCAGCGGCAGCAGCAGCTCGACCTTCTTCGTCCATCTGGCCCGTGATAATGTCACGGTCGGCACCCAACACCAGGCACCCTGGTCTCGGCTCGTGCTTCACCAGTAGTGTGACCGCCTTTGGGCCTCGGGAGGAGCCCTCGGCTTACTTGGATGCCACCTGGACTTAAACGAGAGGTGCAAGATGAGGGTTCTGGATAGGCAGAGGGGCACGACTGCAAAGCAAAGTCTTTGGACAGAAGATCGTAGTACAAGGCGTTAAGCAAAAGAGTAGTCAGATCAGGCCGGGTCGAGGCAGGCAGAGAATAAACGTTATCAGGCAGGCAAGGGTCAAACCAGGAAGTCAATCAGAGGGTTAATCAGAAGAGGTAGTCGATAATCAGGCAAGGGTCAGAATCCAGAAGTCAGAATAGTCAAAAAAAGCCAGGCAGGGGTCAAAAACAGGAATCAAACAGGTTCAGAATATAGCAATGAATAGCACAAGGCTCAGAAGCACCAGGAAACAATATCCTATCACGGGCAATGCATAAAGTAAAACTGTACCTTTAAATACATTTGAAATTCGCGCCTTTAAGAAGCAACCAGACGCGGCGCGCGCACCCTAGGCGCCGAAGAACCCTGCGGGCGTCCCCGCTTGGAGTGCGGCGGGCGTCCCCACCGACCCCCAACACCCCTACTGGGATAAGTTATTACAGCCTGGCAGAGCATTAAAAAGGAGGAAACCCAGAAAGTTCAAGACTTCAGGCTGTCATTGCCAGCAAAGGGTTTTCAACCAAGTACTAGAAATGAACATTTTATTTTCAGTTTTTTAATTTGTCCAATTACTTTTGAGCACCTGAAATGAAGTGATTGTGTTAAAAAAAAGGCTTTAGTTCCTCAAATTTTTATGCAACCTTTTTGTTCAACCCACTGAATTAAAGCTGAAAGTCTGCAGTTCAACTGCATCTGAGTTGTTTCATTTAAAATTAAATGTGGTAAAATTAGAAAGAAAAAGTTGTCTGTCCGAATATATATATATATATATATATATATATATATATATATATATATATATATATATATATATATATATATATATAAAGGTTGGAAGGATCAGCACACTCCATTTTGCGATGAACAAAGTGTTTTTTATTAAACACACATAACTCCAACGTTTCGGTTCCGCCTGGGAACCTTTATCAAGGATGGTGTGCAAGATACAAACAGTGATTTATATACCCACCCCCCTAAGTGAATTTGGCGCCTTCATGACGTCACATGTCCATATACTGTCAGTAGTTTCAAAAAAAAGTCTTTCTTTTCTGTGCTCATATGTGCCATTTCAACCTTTGACCACACGGTGTCAGTGTTGTGCCTCTCCAGAGGCTCTTATCTCCATATATTATAACATAAGATCCAATCACATAGTAAATCCCTTGAAAAAATTGAAACATATTACTTACAAGTAGCGGAGACTAATCACATCAATCATAGTAGTATTAGATTGTTACAATTACCTAAAAAATGGAAAAGAGACTGTTACAACTTGGCACTTGGCATACATTTGTTGCAAATTAGGTTAGGAAACAGCTTAGCTGGAGTTGCCCATTGAGTCCTTTGGGCGATACACAATCCAACTCGTGTATCCAAAAAGCTTCCCGTTTCAGCAATATATTATCAATATCGCCACCTCTTGGTGGTCTTTTAATCTGGTCGATTGGCATACACTTAAAAGTTGATGGATCGTGTCTAGCTTCTTTCCAGTGTTTGGCTACTGGTTGCTGGGCAATATCCTGCTTACCTGGTTCAACCTTTCTCTCCGTATCCAGAGCTGCCCTGATGCTTGCCCTGTGCATATTTATCCTTTCTTTCAACTGTCTAGTTGTTTTGCCACAATAAACCAAGCCACATGGGCATTTTATAATGTAAATAACCCCACTGGAAGTACATGATAGGTTCTGTTTGATGGCATATTTTTTACCTGTCCTGGGGTGCCTAAACTCTTTCCCCAGGATCAGTGTGTTACATATTACACAGCCTGTACATTTATGGACACCGGGCCGGGCTGTTAAAAAATGCTGCACTTTGGGCTTTGTATATTTACTTACTGGATCGGACGGACTCAGATGTTCTTTGAGGTTTGTGCTTCTTGCATAACTGAACTTTGGCCTGTTGGAAACTTTAGAGCCTAGAACATCATCTTTTGCCACAATATCCCAATACTTCATTATAATGTCTTTTGTTGCCTTACTTTGGGGGTTATATTTACTGACATAGTATAGGTCCCCTGTATCACTGTTTTTTGTCTCGTGTGCCTTGTTTTGTAGCAACTGTGCTCGTTCAATACATTTGACTGTATCTATAGTGTTTTGGATCAAACTGCTGGGGTATCCCCTTTCCAAAAACTTGTTCGCCATTTTGGATAAATCTTCTGCACACTGCTCAGGGACACTGTCTATTCTCACTACCCGCATCATTTGAGACTTGGGCAGAGAGTCCAGCAAATGCTTGGGATGATGGCTGCTGTAGTGTAGCAGCATGTTTCTATCAGTAGGTTTAGTGTAGATTCGTGTCTGTAATTTCCCATTATGTTTGTATACTTCTACATCTAAGAAGTTTATGTGATGGGCATCATAATTCAACGTCAATCTAACCGGTGTGTCTAGGGTATTAAGGCTATTGACATAGCTTTCTAGAACATCTGCTGTCCCTGACCATACAAAAAACAGATCGTCTATGTAACGTCTGTAAAAACTCCCATATTGTTTAAACAGTTCATGGCCATATATACATTCATCCTCATAACAACACATAAACGCATTTGCATATACTGGAGCGACTTTCGAACCCATCGCGGTTCCAGTGCGTTGAATGTAAAAATTGTTCTCAAATTTAAAATAGTTTTTCCGGAGCACAAACTCCAATAACTGTAATGTGTATTCTGTATCAGGACCATTATATGATGAATTTTCGGTTATCAACCTTCTCACACCTTCAATGCCCATAGTGTGGGGTATGCAAGTGTAAAGGCTTTGCACGTCCATTGTAACAAGTAGCAAGCTCTCTATGGGTAAATTAATGCTGGCTATCACATTTAAAAAATCAGTAGTATCTTTTAAATAGCTACTTGTGGTAGTTATGCAAGGCTGTAAAAGAACGTCCAAATATTGAGCAATTTTCTCGTTAAGAGAACCTGTGGACGAAATGATAGGTCTCCCTGGTGGTCTCTCTGAGTGCTTATGAATCTTAGGCAGGGTGTAGATTACAGGCAACACAGGATATTTGGGTATTAAATAGTCCCCTAATTGCTTAGAGAGCCAACCTTCGAACACCCCTTTATCAATCAAGGCCTTAAGCTCCATTTTGAACTTCTCTGTGGGGTCAAACGTAAGTTTCCCATAGTTGTCTGTATTGGATAGTTGCGACATGATCTCCATTCTGTAATAGGCATAGTCCATAATCACCAAGGCCCCTCCCTTATCGGCTTTTTTTATGATGATATTGTTATTCTCTTTCAAACTTTTAATGGCATCCTTCTCAGCAGGGGTTAAATTGCCCCTCCATTTGCGCATATTGCGATTTATAGATAAACAGTCATTATTCAAAAGCCGATGAAAAATCCTTATTGAGGGATTGCTGTTGGGGGGATCATAAGTACTTCTAGGTTTAAAGGCACGTTCGTGCACGTCCATATGGCTTTCCATTATATGAGCTTCAGCTCCTAATGCCTGTTCTTGTACTTCTGATCCCTCCACCACCTCCCCACCAAATGCGTCTTTCAATCTCAACTGTCTGGCAAACTTATAATTATTAACAACATGATTGAAAGGGTGATTACTCACCATTGGAACGAAACTCAGTCCTTTCTCCAGTAGTGATCGCTCAGATGTAGTGAGCTGATGGGACGACAGATTGAAGATCATTTCTTTTTGTGGGGAGGCCTGTCCTGCTTCCGCGATCTTGTGCGTGCTGTGGTGTTTTCTCCCTCCTCTACGGGCGGCTTTCCTGGGTCCTTGGAAGTCCCGGCTGCTTCTAAAAAAGCTCCTTGTGCTGGCGTGCGTGGTGCTGAACCGGATGTAGCTGTTCCTCTTGGCGCGCTGAATCCCCGGTCGCTGTCCGAGCCTTCACTGCTGGAGTGGTATCCCTCTGGTCTTTGCGGTCTTCTGGCTCCGCCCCTTCTCTTAAAGGGGACAGTACCTTGTAACCACCGATACACTCTCGTCTCCTTGTAATCCTGTGCAACTCGTAGGCGCTTAGAATTCTTGAAGGCAAGACCGCTGCTCCCTGGACCTAATCCTTTTGGTGACCGAAGAAGTTGGTCGGGAGCTCAGAATACTGCGAAGTGACCTGGAGGCATTCGAGCAGGCGCACAGTGCAGCGATTGCAGCAGATACAGAGGCAAACTGGCTACATCGGTTACAAGATCAAGTAACAAAGTATAAGTCAGATATACTTGCCTTCAAGAATTCTAAGCGCCTACGAGTTGCACAGGATTACAAGGAGACGAGAGTGTATCGGTGGTTACAAGGTACTGTCCCCTTTAAGAGAAGGGGCGGAGCCAGAAGACCGCAAAGACCAGAGGGATACCACTCCAGCAGTGAAGGCTCGGACAGCGACCGGGGATTCAGCGCGCCAAGAGGAACAGCTACATCCGGTTCAGCACCACGCACGCCAGCACAAGGAGCTTTTTTAGAAGCAGCCGGGACTTCCAAGGACCCAGGAAAGCCGCCCGTAGAGGAGGGAGAAAACACCACAGCACGCACAAGATCGCGGAAGCAGGACAGGCCTCCCCACAAAAAGAAATGATCTTCAATCTGTCGTCCCATCAGCTCACTACATCTGAGCGATCGCTACTGGAGAAAGGACTGAGTTTCGTTCCAATGGTGAGTAATCACCCTTTCAATCATGTTGTTAATAATTATAAGTTTGCCAGACAGTTGAGATTGAAAGACGCATTTGGTGGGGAGGTGGTGGAGGGATCAGAAGTACAAGAACAGGCATTAGGAGCTGAAGCTCATATAATGGAAAGCCATATGGACGTGCACGAACGTGCCTTTAAACCTAGAAGTACTTATGATCCCCCCAACAGCAATCCCTCAATAAGGATTTTTCATCGGCTTTTGAATAATGACTGTTTATCTATAAATCGCAATATGCGCAAATGGAGGGGCAATTTAACCCCTGCTGAGAAGGATGCCATTAAAAGTTTGAAAGAGAATAACAATATCATCATAAAAAAAGCCGATAAGGGAGGGGCCTTGGTGATTATGGACTATGCCTATTACAGAATGGAGATCATGTCGCAACTATCCAATACAGACAACTATGGGAAACTTACGTTTGACCCCACAGAGAAGTTCAAAATGGAGCTTAAGGCCTTGATTGATAAAGGGGTGTTCGAAGGTTGGCTCTCTAAGCAATTAGGGGACTATTTAATACCCAAATATCCTGTGTTGCCTGTAATCTACACCCTGCCTAAGATTCATAAGCACTCAGAGAGACCACCAGGGAGACCTATCATTTCGTCCACAGGTTCTCTTAACGAGAAAATTGCTCAATATTTGGACGTTCTTTTACAGCCTTGCATAACTACCACAAGTAGCTATTTAAAAGATACTACTGATTTTTTAAATGTGATAGCCAGCATTAATTTACCCATAGAGAGCTTGCTACTTGTTACAATGGACGTGCAAAGCCTTTACACTTGCATACCCCACACTATGGGCATTGAAGGTGTGAGAAGGTTGATAACCGAAAATTCATCATATAATGGTCCTGATACAGAATACACATTACAGTTATTGGAGTTTGTGCTCCGGAAAAACTATTTTAAATTTGAGAACAATTTTTACATTCAACGCACTGGAACCGCGATGGGTTCGAAAGTCGCTCCAGTATATGCAAATGCGTTTATGTGTTGTTATGAGGATGAATGTATATATGGCCATGAACTGTTTAAACAATATGGGAGTTTTTACAGACGTTACATAGACGATCTGTTTTTTGTATGGTCAGGGACAGCAGATGTTCTAGAAAGCTATGTCAATAGCCTTAATACCCTAGACACACCGGTTAGATTGACGTTGAATTATGATGCCCATCACATAAACTTCTTAGATGTAGAAGTATACAAACATAATGGGAAATTACAGACACGAATCTACACTAAACCTACTGATAGAAACATGCTGCTACACTACAGCAGCCATCATCCCAAGCATTTGCTGGACTCTCTGCCCAAGTCTCAAATGATGCGGGTAGTGAGAATAGACAGTGTCCCTGAGCAGTGTGCAGAAGATTTATCCAAAATGGCGAACAAGTTTTTGGAAAGGGGATACCCCAGCAGTTTGATCCAAAACACTATAGATACAGTCAAATGTATTGAACGAGCACAGTTGCTACAAAACAAGGCACACGAGACAAAAAACAGTGATACAGGGGACCTATACTATGTCAGTAAATATAACCCCCAAAGTAAGGCAACAAAAGACATTATAATGAAGTATTGGGATATTGTGGCAAAAGATGATGTTCTAGGCTCTAAAGTTTCCAACAGGCCAAAGTTCAGTTATGCAAGAAGCACAAACCTCAAAGAACATCTGAGTCCGTCCGATCCAGTAAGTAAATATACAAAGCCCAAAGTGCAGCATTTTTTAACAGCCCGGCCCGGTGTCCATAAATGTACAGGCTGTGTAATATGTAACACACTGATCCTGGGGAAAGAGTTTAGGCACCCCAGGACAGGTAAAAAATATGCCATCAAACAGAACCTATCATGTACTTCCAGTGGGGTTATTTACATTATAAAATGCCCATGTGGCTTGGTTTATTGTGGCAAAACAACTAGACAGTTGAAAGAAAGGATAAATATGCACAGGGCAAGCATCAGGGCAGCTCTGGATACGGAGAGAAAGGTTGAACCAGGTAAGCAGGATATTGCCCAGCAACCAGTAGCCAAACACTGGAAAGAAGCTAGACACGATCCATCAACTTTTAAGTGTATGCCAATCGACCAGATTAAAAGACCACCAAGAGGTGGCGATATTGATAATATATTGCTGAAACGGGAAGCTTTTTGGATACACGAGTTGGATTGTGTATCGCCCAAAGGACTCAATGGGCAACTCCAGCTAAGCTGTTTCCTAACCTAATTTGCAACAAATGTATGCCAAGTGCCAAGTTGTAACAGTCTCTTTTCCATTTTTTAGGTAATTGTAACAATCTAATACTACTATGATTGATGTGATTAGTCTCCGCTACTTGTAAGTAATATGTTTCAATTTTTTCAAGGGATTTACTATGTGATTGGATCTTATGTTATAATATATGGAGATAAGAGCCTCTGGAGAGGCACAACACTGACACCGTGTGGTCAAAGGTTGAAATGGCACATATGAGCACAGAAAAGAAAGACTTTTTTTTTAAACTACTGACAGTATATGGACATGTGACGTCATGAAGGCGCCAAATTCACTTAGGGGGGTGGGTATATAAATCACTGTTTGTATCTTGCACACCATCCTTGATAAAGGTTCCCAGGCGGAACCGAAACGTTGGAGTTATGTGTGTTTAATAAAAAACACTTTGTTCATCGCAAAATGGAGTGTGCTGATCCTTCCAACCTTTATTTATGATTTATTGATCGTGCACCTCGTACTCACAAGCTAAGGAGTGCGGACACCACAGACAATTTTATATATATATATATATATATATATATATATATATATATATATATACACGCAATTAGAAAGAGCAAAAACACATACACAAGCTGATCTCTTGCAACAGCAAGGAACAACAACAAGGACTCCTCCGGACATGGTTTTTGTAACAGATTGGTCAGATACAAGTTTCCAGTTGAAAGAAGCTTTGAAAGAGAGATGGGAAATTATTAATACTGACACCAACTTACCTTTTCTTGGAAAAAGATATCCAATGCTGGCTTACAAAAGAGGACGAAACCTCAGTGACTTACTAATGGTGAAGGACTTACCAAAGGAATCTATCGGGAGTACCACCTGGCTGCAAAGACCTCTGAAGGATGGTTGTTACAAATGTACTAATTGTCTGACGTGTAGAGGGATGCTACAGGGCACGCACTTCACCCACCCAAGGACGGGAACAAAATTCAGAATTAACCACAGGGTCACATGCACCACGGACCATGTTGTATATATGGCCTGGTGCCCGTGTGGGCTACATTATATTGGGAAGGCTTCCACCACGTACCATGAGCGCATGAACAACCACCGCTGTGCCATCAGAAGCGCCTTGGCCACTGGAAAAGCTGATCAAACCATTTCAATACATTAGCTAAAGAATAAGCACACCTTGCCACAGTTCCGGCACATGATTATCGACCATGTACCTGCACCTAGGAGAGGGGGCAACAGAGGCCTACAAAAGGAGTCCATGTGGATTTACAAACTGGACACCTTGACACCGAAGGGTTTGAACGAAACACTACCCATGTCCCCCTTTTATTAATACCGGTGTATTGGCTGCCAACCCAGTTAGATCAAGCTGGACTTGGATGATGACTCTGACAGGTGTTTTACTTTTCAGGGGGTGGTGAGTCTATTGAAACACTCGATTCATGGTGAATCATGAAACAGGGTCTGGGGCCCTTGATGTTGGTGGGTGCGGGGCCTGGTGGATGTTTGTTCCTATAGACACTATTTAGTATTACTACCATTATGGTATGTAGTATCGTAATATTCCAAAATGCCTATGATATTCTTATATTTTAGTAAGTTAATCTTGTTGCATAAAACAACGCTTTATATAAGGACGCTGCTGACACATCCACATGTGGACATGCTTCATACCTTACTCTTTATGTTTATGAAGTGGGTGACCAGCACTTCAAATTGCATGTTTATTCAATACTTTTTGTTTATTTTTTATTATAACTGACATGATTTCACTATGATGAGGGGGACAATAACAGAGTTCTTTGGTCGGCCCCCCTACAGGATGACGGACCAACTAGTCCTGTAATATACCGAATGTAAAAAAATATGTTTGCTCTTTTGAGAAATGGATTTCAGTGCAGAATTTTGCTGGAGCAGCACTATTAACTGATTAATTTTGAATTTTTTTTTCCCATGACAGTATCCCTTTAATATAAGTAAAAAGTTAATAGGAAAGTTTATAGGAAAGAAGCGGAAGGCAACTATACATCTGTTGGGACGGAAGCTTCATTTAATGAATATAAACACTCTATTAAATGTTGTAAACAGCAATCCGGAAGGCAAAGATAGGAAATGAAGACTAACCCCAAAAAGTATATCAAGTATATTAATAGTTGTTACGGGCCTACCGGACCTAGGAGGAAGCTTCTGGTAAAAGTCCAAGTTCGCAGTATAGAAGGGATCAAGAATAAACATAGTCAGGATACAGGCAATAGCAGGCAATAGTTCAAAAGGCTGGCGGCAATTATCAAAGTCCAGGCAAGGGTCGAAAATCCAATAATCAGCAATCACAGGAAAATAGGAACACCCAGGAATGAAATAACCAAATCCTATAATCGGGCATTGAACCTGTGACCTCTGCATCATTTTATTTTGAATTTTGGTGGAAGACACAACAAGATGACATCACAAATCTGCACACCGGCATCATTGTGCTGGTGCCGTTGTCCACGTGGCAGCTATGGGTGCTGCCATCTTGGACGCGACGCTGAAGAGGAGTGGAGTGCCATCGGGTGCTCCTGACATTACCCTCCCCCCGGGGGGCCAATGGACCACAATGCCCTGGTTTCTGTGGTAATTGTTAGTAAAATTCGTGAACCAAACGAGGAGAATGGACATGAGCATGTTTCTCCAAGGAGCATTCTTCAGGGCCGAATCCCTTCCATTTAATGAGGAATTGTAATGACCCCCTGGAGAATCTGGAGTCCAGAATTTTTCTACTTCGTACTCCTGTTGACCGTCCACGGTGATAGAAGGAGGGGAAGACTGATCTGGGGAAAAGCTACTGACGATTGCAGGCTTCACCAGGGATACATGGAACACATTAGGGATTCGCATTTCAGGAGGAAGTTGCAGTCAGCCAACCATCGGATTAATGATCTCTGAGATATGAAAAGGACTGACAAATCTTGGCCCCAACTTGGGAGAAGATACTCTGAGATGAATGTTCCTTGTAGACAGCCATACTTTGTCCCTCACCTTATATTGAGGAGAAGATCTTCGTCTACGATCAGCAGAATTCTTATGGATTAAAGGACTCTTTTCCAAATTGGCCTCGATAGTAGAACAAATAGTAGACATATTGGCCACTTGATCCTCCGCAGTGGGAACATCTGCTAAGAGGAAGTCTTGTGGAAAGGATTGAGGATGTTGTCCATACACAATCAGGAAAGGTGATTCCCAGTGGAAGTGTTACACACATTGTTATGTGCAAATTCAACCCATGGGAGGAGATTAGACCACTCATCTTGGCACAAGGAAACATGATTTCTTAGGAACTGTTCCAGGGCTTAATTTACTTGCTCCACTGCCCCATTATATTGAGGATGGTATGCTAAGGAGAACTGAAGGGCAATACCCAAAGTTTTGCACAATGATCGCCAGAATCTGGATACAAATTGGGATACCGGGTCTGAAACAATCTCTGCATGAAAACCATTTAGCCTAAATTTAAATTTAATAAATATCTGGAAGAGCTCCACCACAGAGGGAAGTTTCCGAAGAGGGATAAAGTGTGGCAATGGTTTTGACAGTATAAACTCAAATGGAGGGATTATGCAGACATAGCCAGAGTAACCCCAACAGCACAGGAGGGGATGGGCAGGTAATAATCAGGAACGATAGTCTCTCTTTATGTAAAGTGCCAACCTGCACAACTTATTCTCCCGTCATCTTGGAGATAATAGCAGAGGTTAATAGTCTGTCATCAATGGCTGTAACCAGCAAGGGAGTAGATAAGGGGTACAGGGGAACACCCATATATTTGGCAAAGGAAGTGGAAATTTCCCATGAAATTCCCCGCAGCCCCAGAATCAAGGAAGGCAGAAAAGTTGATAGTCTTAGTGGCCAAATGAATCTGTAGAGGTAAGAGTAACCAGTAAGAATTCCCTTGAGGAACAGGTGCAACGCCCCCCACGTGAGATGCCCCAATTTTACCTTGGCAAGAGGAACCTCGAAGCTTCAATGGGCAGAAGTCAGCAAAAGTGAGGCTGGCCACAACAGTATAGACACAGGCCAGCTGAACATCTCTGAAGTTTCTCCTGCTCAGAGAGACGTGCCGTCTGATCTGCATAGGTTCCTCTGGAGGAATGACAGGTGGTTGTTTGGATCGCTCCTTGTTGGCTTTGAGCTCTCTAAGTTGCAATCAAATTTTCCAATTGCTCGGGGAGATTTCTCAAGACCAAATCATCCTTAAGTCTGCTCGAAAGGCCTTGATAGAAAACTGCCCCATAAGCCTTATTATTCCACTTAGTTGCTGCCATCAAAGTTCTAGAGTCTATTGCGTACTCACTGGCACTGCTGCTCCCTTGTCAGATCTGTAGGAGATGGGAAGAGGCATTAGTAATACGACCAGGAGCATCGAAGACAGTTCGAAAAGACTGCAGAAAAGCCTTGGCTTCAAAAGTCAAGGGCATATTCTGCTTCCAGAGAGCGGTCGCCCACTCTAGCGGTTTACCCTCCAATCTAGTCATCACATACCCCACCTTAACCCACTAGCTGTGGAGAACTGCGAGGGTTGAAACTCAAACTGGATGAGGCATTGGGTCACAAAGCCTCTACACGCCTGAGGATCCTTATTATAGTGGGGCAGTGGAGGAATGAAGACGCAGAAGGAGGAGTCACTGCAGTGGGAGGATTTTCCACGACCGAAGAGGTGGATGGCATCCGAGAAAGGATAGTGTCCAGTATTTGCTCAATACGGACCTGCTGACCTTCATAAGTTTTCATGCAGGATGCCAATCTCTGGATAGCTCTTCCAACATCAGGCGTAGCTTCATCAGTGGAGTCCATGGCCCGATTATAATGTCACGGGGGCCTATCGGCTCCCAGCGGGGGAAGTCCAGACCTAGGAGGAAGCTTCTAGTAGTCCATGTTCGCGGTACAGAAGGGATCAAGAATAAACGTAGTCAGGATACAAGCAATAGTTCAAAAGGCTGATGCCAATAATCAAAGTCCAAAGTCCAGGCAAGGGTCAATATTCCAATATTCAGTAATCACAGGAAAATAGGAACACCCAGGAATGAAATAACCAAATCCTGTAATCTGGCATTGAACCCGTGACCTTGGCGTCCTTTTACTTTGAACTTTGGTGCCAGACACGACGTGATGATGTCACGCATCTGCGCTCTGGCGTCACTGCACTGGCACCGTTGTCCACATGGCAGCTGCTGGCATCGTCATCTTGGATGCGGCACCGAAGAGGAGTGGATCGTCATCAGACGAACCTAACAATAATAAAAAGATGCGGGTTGAGAGTGTCACTCCTTTAAATAATGCTACCAGTATAGTTGTAACAGATACAGAAAAGGCAAATGTGCTAAAACAGTTCTTTTCTTCAGTGTATACAATAAAGTCCCCATGTTCACTTCATAGCTGTACTGATGGCTCAGCTCAATCTAGTCAGTGGCTGACTCAGGATATGATGCATAAATCTTTAATAGAAATTAATGTTAGCTAGGTGCCAGGGGCCAGCTGGCATACACCCAGGGTTCTAAGAGAGCTTAGTTCAGTTTTAGACTGACCCCTATTTCTGATTTTCTCCGATTCACTTTCATCTGGTGTGGTAGCTATGGTTTGAAGAAAAGCTGATTTTATTCTAATATTTAAAAAGGGATTAAGATCTCAGCCTGGCAATTATAGGCTAGTAAATTTGACATCCGTGGTGGGCAAATTATTTGAAGGTTTGTTAAGGGATCACAGTCAAATTTTGTACTAGTGAATGGCATTATGAGCAGCAATCAACATGGCTTTATGAAGGACAGGTCATGTCAGACATATTTGATTGCTTTTTATGATGAGGTAAGCAAGATGCTAGACAGTGGGGAAGCAGTAGATGTGATCTATTTGGATTTTGTCAAAGTGTTTGATGCCATACAAACAACTGCTTTCTAAACTAAGATCTGCTGGGCTTAATGAAGTCGTTTTTATATTGTCATATTTTTTTATATTTTTTATACAATCTTCACTCACTGTCACTTATGTAAATAACATGGTTCATGCCACCTTACCCATAATCTCCCCTCCCTTTCTTTTTCATACTTGCACCTACTTGATTTTTTATTTTCTCATAGTACAGTCCATTTACATTTATTTCACCGTCACTTCATGTAATATGGTTATTTTGTGTACTGTACTGCACTGCTGTGCTGTTTTTTATATTTTTACATTTTTATACAATCTTCACTCACTGTCACTTATGTAAATAACATTGTTCATCTTGCACTACATCTGCTCCTCTGCTATACTTAATTAAAAAGTTTTCTTAGAATTCTTATTTTTTTGGTAATCATTTTGTACTTAGTTGTAGTATTTAACTAGTATCTTCAATTTTGCACAGTCTAAAAAAGTGGATCAGGATGCCTTTCACTGCATGTTGTACCTGCATAAATATGCATGCGACAAATAAAGATTTTTATTTTATCTTATGTGCACATGGATAGGAAACTGGCTACAGAATCGGGTACAGAGGGTGGTTGTTAATCGTACATTCTCTACTTGGAGTAAGGTTCTTAGTGGGGTCCCTCAGGGCTCTGTATTGGGCCCACTTTTATTAAATGTGTTCATTAATGACTTGTATTGTATGTCTTGGATATTGTAAGTAATGTATTAGTGTTTGCAGATGACACAAAACTATCCAGCCCAATTAATTCCATCCAGGATGCGACAAACTGGCAATCTGGGCAGCTAGTGGCAAATGAGATTCAATGCTAATAAATGTAAAGTCATGCACCTGGGATGTAAAAATATCCAAGCCATGTATACCCTTAATGGGACTGCACTAGGCAAATCCATTATGGAAAAGGACCTTGAAGTCCTTGTAGATGAAGAACTTGGCTGTAGCAAGCAATGCCAGTCAGCAGCATTAAAAATATGCCATACAGTTTTGGTCTACAGTGCTCAAACAGGACATTATTTTATTATAGAGGGTACAGAGAAGGGCAACTAAGCTGGTAAAAGGTATGGAAAATCTTAGCTATGAGGAAAGACTGACCAAGTTGGGGTTCTTCATGCTGGAGAAGAAGTGCTTAAGTGGTGATATGATAACTATGCATAAATATATAAGGGGATCATATAATAATCTCTCTAATTCTTTATTTAAAAGTAGGTCTTTCCAGCTGACGCAAGGTCACTCATTCCGATTAGAAGAAAAGAGGTTCTGCCTAAATATTCGGAAAGGGTTTTTTACAGTGAGAGCTGTGAAGATGTGGAATTCTCTCCCTGAATCAGTTGTACAGGCTGATACATTATATAGCTTTAAAAAGGGGTTGGGTGGCTTTTTAGCAAGTGAGGGAAAACAGGGTTATGGAAGATAACACGTTGATCCAGGGAGTAGTCTGCTTGCCATTTTGGAGTCAGGAAGGAGTTTTTTCCCCCTCTGAGGCAAATTGGAGAGGCTTCAGATGGTTTTTTTTTTTTGCCTTCCTCTGGATGAACTAGCAGTTAGGCAAGTTAAAAAAAAGAGTCAAAAAGTTGAACTTGATGGACGTGTGTATTTTTTCAACCTAACTTACTATGTAACCTATAAAATATCTCTCATATACTTTTATAACAATATCAATTCATGTGATAAATTAATGTGATAAATTACACGAGTGGTAACATAGCATATAATTCGTTTAGGAACATTAGTGAATTGAAACATATAAACATGCTTTTCCAGATGTGTCCCTAAGATGTCACTAGTGTACGTTAAAAAACTCATAATACAGTCTCCTTTAAAATCCTTTCTTTAAAAAAGTATTTTAAAGATACAAAGAAATATATGCGTAACCATTTTGTATCCACAAAGTATATACAATGTATCCCACACTGTAAAAACCACAGAAATATTTCCAGGATCTCCTGTTGTATAGTCATGAAAACTGCAATAATAATATCACTAAAAAAATGTTTTTTATTCCATAATCAATTCTATTAAGTTAAAAAACAACTCAAGTTTACTTGCCCATTCAGACCTCTGGGAACTACACAATTTAATTCATATTAAACTCGACAAAATCGAGTGTCAATTTGAATCATCCAACTTTTTTGAATTGTTTCTCCCAAAATTTGAATTTATCGAGTTCTAACCTGAAAAACTTTAATTAATTACTGAACTAAAACCAGCGATAAAAGTGCCCCATAATTACTTAATGAAGGAAAAGTTTTTCTACATTTCCACCCCTTAAACCTTTGTCTACAATGGGATACTTCAACCCCAAACTTGCATTTTGTGTTTGCTACATCATCAAGCTACTGTAGGTCATTCTTTAACCTTCAGAGGAATACTCCATACCACATGAAGAAGGGATGAAATATGTTGAAGACAAACTGCTACTTGAAAATATACCGCATGCAAAGATCTACTTCCTGTTAGACCTGATTGCACTTGTACTGAAGCAAAATTATTTCAGGTTTAACCAAGACCACTATATACAAACGCAAGGGACGGCTATGGGAAGTAATTTGGCCCCTAGCTATGCCAATATCTTTATGGATGCCATTGAGCACAAATTAATCCTTGATAATCCCATATACAAAGCCAAGATAGCATGCTACTATCACTTTGTGGATGATATTTTCTTGATATGGGAATCTACGATGGCAGAGCTAGAACAGTTTGTGGCCAACCTGAATACACTGCATCCAACCATAAAATTTACTGCAGAATACAGTGAATACAAAATACACTTTCTTGATGTACAAATAAATAACCAAAAAGGACTACTTACCACAGAATTGTACATTAAACCACTGGAAAGGAATAACACCTTAAGACATGATAGTTTTCACACACCTGGCACAATTAGAGGGATACCGAGAGGGCAATTCATGCGTATCAGAAGGATTTCAGGTGATGATGAAAAATATATGGAAGCCTCTGATACCTTGATTAAAAAATTCTCTGAAAGGGGATATGACAGTCGCCAATTGCACCTAACAAGGGATGAGGTACTTAAGATACCACGTAATACCCTACTAAAGGCCAAAAAGAAAGACAATGTGTGTGAAAAAATTCCCTTTGTTATGGAACATGGACCACTAAACAAGAAAGTGGAACAAATTGTGAAAAAACACTATTCCCTATTAGGACAAGACTTCACATACGGAAAAGCATTTAAAGAGCCCCCATTGTTTTCATATAAAAGAGGGAAAAACATAGCAAATGCGGTAGTAAGAGCGGAATTAACAAAAAGTGGTAATGCTAGCAAAAAAACTCGGTTCTTGGCCAAACCAAAAAATGGCACCTTCCCATGCCTTAATTGTGGAAATTGTAATTCAATCATAAAAGGGGATAATATTACTCATCCACATAAAGGTTATAAAATCCCCATTAAGGATTAGTATACATGCAATACTGAATATGTAATCTATGCCCTTAAATGCCCATGTGGAAAACTGTATGTTGGACAAACATCACGTACAGTGAAAACTAGAATTGGGGAACACAAAAGATCCATTACTAACTTTGACCCCACAAAAACAAAAACACACACACCGGTAGGCAGGCATTTTTTTTATGAAAAACATAATGCGGCAAGCCTTCGGTGGATGGTCTTGCAACATATTGAGTTACCAAGCAGAGGGGGAGACAGAAAAACAATGCTTCTAAGACTGGAGGCAAAATGGATAGAAAGATTACAAACCATTGAACCAAAAGGAATGAATGAGGCATGGAGCCTAAAATGCTTTTTATAATAAATTTACTAGTACTAATGAAAAAAACTTTTTTCACAGGTTTTTCTACCATCTGAGTTATCCTATAAGGACACTTACTATGGACTGAATACTAACAGATGGTAGGATTATATACTATATTGTTACATATTGAAATGTTGACACTATTTGTTGCCATGTGTGTTGGTTATCAGATAGACCATTGGTAGTATCTAAAATGTATATATATATGCACCTGGCCAGTAGATGGAGCTGGTGCACCCAGTTTTGATCACTTGTATGTTAACATCACTCTCTATTGGACACATGAATTTGGTCACATGATGAAGTGTGGGGGGTGAAGGCCTATAAAAGGGCTCATTGTGCTTTAATTTCTTCAACTGCACCAGAGGAAGGACCTGTGTGGTCCGAAACATGTAGTGCTTATGCATCTTCAATAAAAACACTACACTGCTTTGTAACCAGCTCTCCAGTGGAATCATTATTTGTATCCTGAAGTTTATGTGAACCTGGCGAACCCCACCACTGTGTGATTGAGCGATTAACTTTATTACACAAAGGGGATATCCAATTTATGTTTGAATACTCCATACCCTTGTATAACTGCTTTCCAGAATTGCCATATTTGTATGTTGAGTTTAACTTTTATCTAGTGTAGAAATAATTATTCTAAAATAATATTCAAAATAATTTTTATCTGTTTTTTCTTTATTTGTTTTTTTAAATGATTCACTTGTTTTGTTCTGCAGCTCTCAAGTTCATCAGCCCTATATGAGATATGTTTCATTCCTCCAAAATTGTCTGCTCTGTACCTTTTTTGCATGCCAATGCCGCACTAAAGTGGGACATATTCAGAGACACAGTTTTATTTTTAAGGGGCTGTGGTGTTGGGGTTGGGCTGGTACAAACAAATGAGGGCTCATTTATGAGGTCTTACAAAAATGTTGAGCTTTAGTTTTCCTTTAAGCTACCACATGCATGCCTGCCTTGCTTAAGGCCCTATAAACTAGACCCACTTAATAAATCAAATTCCACACAACATAAATAATGAAGATCTATATGAAAAGTTGATTAAATGGGTTAAATATATTTTATATGTGAATTTAAAATTATTTGTCCTTCTTACTAAAATTATCCATTGACCTTCTCAATTTGAATTAAGAAGAATTAAAAATAGGCTAATATATATTTGCACTTTTTTAAAAAGATTTTTATGTGCTGTGACTTTTCTATGTACTCAAATGCACAGGAACACATGATCTACCAGAGCTATATCTGTTCTAATATTCCTGCACAATACTGAACTGCTGAACACAGGTGATACAACATGCATTGCCTAAGATGCATTTGGTGGTTTAGTGCACTGCAGGACAGAATGTGTTAAATCATGTTAACAAAAGCCACCACATGGTAACATATTGAGAAATGCCTCTTCGAATGCCATAAAACAGAGGCCTGCATACAGTATACAGTAGAGTTAATTGTGATGAATAAGGATGTAATGTCAGGGGTGATCCTGAAGCTCCTGCCACCTGAAGCAGCAGCCCCAATGCCGCCCCCCCCCTTCCTCTCCACACTTAAAACATAAAAGGGGGGCTGCATCGCTAGTACTAGTATAAGTGAAGTAGAGCCAGGCACTTGCAGATTTACTGCAAAAAGTTTTATTTCACAACATGTTTCGGGGAAAGCCATTTATCAAGTGATTTATTATTGGACAGATAAAATATTTAAACAATAATTTTCATAATGTTGTATTTGATGCAGACATGTGCTTAATGATGGATTTATTACAGCAATTTGCCCTTTAGGTAGGCCAGAATGGCAGTACCTGGGAGTTGTTCATTTAAAGACTTTGAAAATATGGACTTTAAACTATGGACTTTAATCTATGGACTTGAATTATTCACTCCAGCTTCTTGGTGGTCACTTTTTCTAATAATTGTTTTTCTATAAATGGTTTAATAATTGTACACTGTATGATTGTAACTAATTTGAGACCAAAAGGACTTTTTACAAAACCAGATATATTACTATTAATTAAGGGCTAGGCTCAGGTTTGCATTGTGGATATCACTTGATAAAGGGCTTTGCCGAAAAACATGTCGTGAAATAAAACTTTCTGCAGTAAATCTGCAAGTGCCTGGCTCTACTTCACTTATACCAATATATTTGCCTTCTATGGACAAAGGCAGGGCAGAAGGCACGTAAAAGGCAACACTTGGAACCATTTATTTATACAGAATGCATCGCTAGTACGATGAACTCAATAGTGCTCTCTGCACTAGTGGAGCTGAATTTCAGGAAATTCAGCTCTTAAAGGAGAACTAACCCCCCCTACCGAAAGTCTCCCCTAAACTTCCATGCATTGCCCCCCTCTCCCTCCCTGCGATGTGCATTAGTTAAAAAAAACCCTTTAAAAATTTCTAAAATGCAAAGATGCGCAGTGGAGCTCTCAGTCACCATCTTCCAACTCTTTGTATAGTCTTTGGGTCTCAATGCTGATTTGCACATGTGCAGTTGAAGCCGATTCCTGACTTGGCCCAGCTGAGTATTCTCCGGCAGGCTTTAGGGCAAATTTACTAAAGGGCAAAGTGGCTAACGCTGGCGAAGATTCGCCAGCGTGACGTCACTTCGGAACTTCGCCGAATTACTAACGGGCGCGTAATTACGCTAGCGAAGGAGATAGACTGGTGCAACTTTGCACTCTAACGCCATGTGAATTTTCGCTCTGGCAAAAGAGCATTACTAAGCAAAAGTTTTTTATTTTACTGAACGTTACCTCTATCGCTAGACTTGCCTTCGCCACCTCAGACCAGGCAATAGAGTAGATAGGAGTTTGTGAAAAAAATTGAAATTTTTTCTAAGTTCCAAAAAACGCTGGCGTCTTTTCCTGTTTACAGGGTGGTAGGCTGAAAAAGGAAAAATGTTTTGGGGTACCCTCCTTCCCCCCTACATTTGATAACATATGACACCTAAACTATACTGTGGGCACATGTGTAGGGCATTATAAAAACGCTATATAATTTTATTAAGGTTCCCTGTCCTTGTGTAGTGTAATGTATTTGCTGCAGCATATACGGCCATTGTACTTTAACTGCATGCCATATGCAAATTAGCCAAGTTTTTTTTAACACTAAAGCACATCAAGGGGAGGGCAGCAATGGCTGGAATTTTGGGGGGCTTTTGGTAGGGTGTTTAGTTCTCCTTTAAAGTTACAAGAGGCGGTTTGGAAAGAGTTAATCACTGGGGTGTGAAGTAAGTGATTTTTAACACATAGGCACCGCAGCATTGTTTAACCCTTTCCTTCTCCCTTAAACTTTCAAGAAATGACTCAGATCTCTGTTTCCTAAGTATTATCACAATTTTATAATGTATGATATAACAGTTTGCCTGTATGTCTTTAGTCATATCCTATTAGGCCCCACAAATGACTCAACCTGCTGAACATGTTTCAGTGACTCATTTTAGTGATGTGTTTTTTCAGATTACACTTGATCTGTGAGAAACACCCATAATTATTAAGGCTGTACCTGAATTTGTCTGAATGGTTATAAGACCTAGTTACATTAGGCATAATTACCTAAGATAAGGAATATCTTATGTATATACAGGAGAATATGGGAATGAAACTTATAAAGATTTCAAATCTGAGTCTATAAAAATGAGAACAAAATACTAATATGGTATGTCAGCAGCATCAAGGGCAAATAAGTTTTTGAGGTATATTAAATGGGGCATTGATTTGTGGTTATTCTTCCACTATACAGAGCACTGGTAAGGCCCCATCTAGAATATGCTGTACAGTTTTGGTGTCTAGTGCTCAAACAGGACATTACTGTATTAGAGAGGCTGCAGAGAAAGGCAACAATGCTGGTAAAAGTTATGGAAAATGTCAGCTATGAGGAAAAACTGGCCAAGTTTAGATTGTTCATGCTGGAAAAGAAGTGCTTAAATGGTGATTGTTAGGGGGCCGATCAGCTCCCAGCTGGAGTAGTCTGGACCAAGGAGGAAGCTTAGGATTTAAAGTCCAAGTTCGCAATACAAATAGGGATCAGGCGTAATCATAGTAAATATCCAGGCAAGTGTTCAAAAGGCAGGCAGCAAGAATCAGAATCAGGGTCAAGCCAAAGATCAGGAAGCCAGAAAACAGGAATTCAGGAAACCCTGGAACACAATTCATCAATTCCTATACTCGGGCATTGAACCAGCATCTTCTATGTTCTTTTATTTTGAATTTGGCTCCAAAATGCAGCATCGTGACATCACGCGTTTACCCCAGCACCCAAACCCAAGCTTCCATCTTGGATTTGCCATCGTGGGACCAGGAGCACCGTGGAGCACTCCTAACAGTATCCCCTCCCTGAGGGGGGCCACTGGACCACTATAACCCAGTTTCTGGGGAAATCGTCTATAGAAATCTCACACCAATCAACGAGCATGGACATCAGAAATGATTGGAGATTGCTAGTTTCATCAGGGAAACATGGGAAACATTAGGGATTCACATCTCAGGGGGAAGCTGGAGTATGACAGCCACAGGATTAACAATCTCCACAATGGAATATGGACCAACAAATTTTGGACCCAACTTGTGGGAAGGAATCTTGAGATGAATGTTCCTCGTTGAGAGCCACACTTTGTCCCCAAGTTTATTTAAAGGAGAAGATTTGCATCTTCGATCAGCATAATTCTTGTGGGATAAGGAACTTTTCTCCAAGTTGGCTTTGGTAGTCGACCATATGGCTGACATGTGGGCTGCATGATCATCAGCTGCTGGAATATCAGACAAGAGGAAATCCTGAGGGAAAGCTTGTGGATGTTGTCATACTCGGTCAAGAAGGGTGATCTCCCAGTGGAAGTATGACAGGCGTTGTTATGAGAGAATTCTGCCCAAGTGAGTAGATCGGCCCAATCATCCTGACAGAGGGATACATGACTTCTCAGGAACTGTTCCAATGATTGGTTTACTCATTCAGCTGCCCCATTGGACTGAGGGTGATAGGCAGAGGAGAACTGGAGAGCGATACCCAGGTCTTTACACAAAGAGCACCAGATCTTAGAAACAAACTGGGAACCTCTGTCTGATACAATCTCCGCTGGGAAGCCATGAAGTCAGAAGATATATTGAATGAACAACTGAGAGAGTTCAATGGCAGAGGGAAGTTTTCGAAGAGGGCATAAAGTGTGCCATCTTACTGAAGCAATCAATAATTACCCATATTAGTGTTCCCTTTAGAAGGTGGTAGTTCAACAATAAAGTCCATAGCTAAATGAGTCCAATCATGTGAGGGAATGTGTAGAGGTTGTAATAGATTGCTAAGATGAGAATGACTGGACTCGGAAGAGGCACAAATGGCACAGGCTGCCACAAAGTCTTTCACATCCTTCCGGAGGGTTGGCCACCAAAGGAGATGATTGACAAGCTCAACAGTCTTTTGGGTACCCGGATGTCCAGCTTGCTTGGAACAGTGGCTCTGTTGAAGGACAGGAATGCGGAACTTGGGTAGAACATATACCATGCCTATGGGGGTCTCAGCAGGAGCGGAGGACTGGACTGGAGCTGGGACAATACGTAAGGACAAAATTGAATCGTGTGTAGAAGAGTGCCCATCGAGCCTGATGAGGATTTAGTCTCTTAAGAGTCTGGATGAACTCCAAGTTTTTATGATTGGTGTAAATGGTAACTGCATGAGGGGCTCCCTTAAGAAAGTGTCGCCACTCCTCGAGTGCAAGTTTTACTGCCAAAAGCTCACGATTCCCGAGATCATAATTTTGCTCAGCAGGAGAGGGCAGTCTTGGATTGCGGTTACTTTGGAAGGGTCCATCTTGAATCCCTCATGAGAGATGATGTAACCCACGAAGGGAATCTTAGAAACTTCGAAGACACACTTCTCCAGCTTGGCAAAAAGAGAGTTTTCTCAGGCGGGAAAGGACTTCTTTCACCTGGGTTCAATGAATTAATAAATCCTTGGAGAAGATTAAATTGTCGTCTAAATACACAACCACAGATTGTCCCAGCCGATCTCTGAATATATCATTTACAAACTCTTGCAAGACGGCAGGGGCCTTGCAGAGGCCTATACTCCTATACTCCGGCATTGAACCGGCGTCCTCAGCGTCCTATTATTTTGAATTTGGTGACAAAACGTGGCATTGCGACATCACGTGTTTTCCAGTTTGCTGCACAGTTTTCCTATTTAGTCAAATCATTCTGCAAAGTGGCAGCATCCTGCATGGAACCTATAGTTGTGCACAATTTTGAATCAGCAAAGATAGAAACAGTACTTTCAATGTCCATCTCCGGGTCACTAATAAACAAATTGAAAAGCAAAGGACACAGAGCCCTGCGGTACTCAACTAACAACACTGGTCCAATTAGAAAATGTTCCATTTACCACCACTCTTTGTAATCTATCTTTTAGCCAGTTCTCTGTCCAGGTACAAATACTTTGTTCTGGGCCAACATTCCTTAATTTAACCAGTAACCTTCTGTGTGGAACTGTATCATGCTTTAGCAAAGACTAAGTAGGTCACATTGTCTTCCTTCCCAGAATCTAGGTCCCTGCTCACCTTCTCATAAAAGGAAATGTAATTAGTCTTGCAAGATCTATTATGAATAAAACCATGCTGGCACAAACTCATAGTATTATTATTTGCAATTAAGTCCAGTATGTTATCCCTTAATACCCCTTTGAAAAGCTTTCCTATGACTGATGTCAGACTAACTGGCCTATAGTTTTGAGTCTGAGAATGGGATCACTTTTTGAATAGGAGCGCCATATTAGTAATATGCCAGTCTCTCAGCATCGTGCCAGACCTCAATGAATCTTGAAAAATTAAGTAAAGCGGTTTGGCAATCACAGAGCTAAGGTCTCCAGGTATCCTGGGATGAATACCATCCAGTCCCGGACCTTTGTTTATCTTTACATTTTCTAGTCTCTTTTGAATTTACTCATGCATGAACCATGCAAAATCAGTTGTTTTACTAGGATTGGGACTATTAAGAAGGAAACCTTTGTTAACTGGTTCATCATTTATGTAGACAGATGAAAAATAATAAGTCCAGAATCTCTGTTTTTTTTCTGTTCTTATCAACCAGTTGACCCTCCCTCTGATAGTAAGTGTCCCACCCCTTCCTGCTTATTTTTTTTTACTATTTACATATTTAAAAAATAATTTTTGGATTATTTTTACTGCTTGCTGCAATACCATTTCCCATATTGATTTTAGCTTGTCTGATAGCTTTTTTTGCATGATGTATTGACCTCCATGTACCTGATAGATATTTTAGCTGTCCCAGCTAACTTGAAAGCCTTAACCCTTTGCCTGCCATGGGCGTATGACGTAAGTGCCGGCAATGCACCTTGTACATTTTTAACGGTGGCACTCTCTTCTCTTCATATACAGCTTTCTGCTCCAAAGGAAAGCCACAGCTTGGAAACCCCCTAGGCAATGAGTGGTGGAGGCTGGGCTGCCAGGAGAGTTTATTGATCTGCCCCAGGATGACCCCAAAGTCATAAGGATGTTTTTATTGCGTTTAGTGTTGCCTTTTGGTCAAGTACTTGTACTACATTGTACTTGCTTCTACTTTGCATTTTCAGTTTTGTATTTCTGATTATTACTGGATCTTTCTTTATTTACAGTGTTTTATTGCATTTTCAGCTTTGCTTTACTGTTGATTACAGGTTCTACTTTGTACTTGCTTGTACTTAGCATTTTCAGTTTTGTGTTTCTGTTGATTACAGGTTCTTTACAGTGTGGCTAGTGATCGGATATAACTCCATTTTCTTAAATTTTCCGTTGCTGGTTGTTATGTCTGCATCATTCAGCGTATGCTTAATGTAAGGATTACACATTCAGCCTGCAGTGGAGATCCAACTTTATTCATTGTACAGTTATCATTCCTTCCTCTGCTTTTCCCTCATGCAATTCCTCTTACTTCCTTGTTCCTGCTTCCTACCCAGCCTGCCTCTCTACCTTAAAGGTACACTGTAACTTAAACATGCAGACATTACATCATCCCCCCCTTTTTTTTTTTTTTTTTTAAATATGTATTAACTTCAACCTTAACACAACAGAATATCCAAAACTCACCAGGTTACACAGACATTAAACAGATTTGCATATATGCGACTCAAGTTATGAACAGAGATTAAATCTCTTCAATCAGTCTTGATGTAGGGCACTTTGTCTTCTGGGATACCGTCTCATTGAACATGGTTCCTCATTTTCCTGAGGCCCACCATCTCTCTTTTGTGAGGAACATACATCTAGAGGTGTGTCTTTTCCTCTAGGCAATTGCTCAGTTTCTTGGGGCGGCAGAGTACACTCTGCTGTTCCATTGTTTGTCATGCCCAATGGTAATGGAACCACCTTATAATGTGAAGCATTGCGGGTCATGCTGTGTCCATCATGTGTGGTTGTGATCATGTTTCCTTTTCGTGCAGTGACCTGGTAAGGAGTGGGGTTGTATGTTGATGACGTTTTGTTATGTCTTTTTTGTACGACAACCACTGTGTCATCCTTTTGGACAGGAGAATATTGAGCATGTCGTCTTTTATCCGCATAGTGTTTAATTTTCTCTTTATTTTTGAAGTCTGTGTTTCTTATGTATGAGTCTCTTTGTGGTTGAGTAGGTGTAGCATTAATCTCTGGAAGGCGAGTGCGAATTGGTCTGTTGAAGATAAGTTGTGCTGGAGCTATATTAGTTGTTGAATGGGGTGTGTTTCTGTAGTTACGCAAAAACTTGTATAGTGCCTGTCTTAGGGGAATTTTCTCCAGCTGAGCAGTTTTATTCCTGTGTTTGAATCCAAGGTATCCAGCAAATTGTTGAAATGTGTGTCCATTGAATGGAGGACCATTGTCTGTTTTAACTACTCGTGGTTTACCATATGCTGAAAAGATACTGTCCAGAGAAGGTAGTACACTTGCAGCTGACGTTGATGAAATAAATGAAATATCTGGATAGCGTGAATATTCGTCCATGACAACAAGGATATATTGACTGTTTGGCAGTGGACCATAAATGTCTATTGCACGGAAGCTGAGACATCTGTAGTGGCTCAGGCCTGGAAGAGTTGGTTACTAGCTGGCATGCAGAACAGTGTTTTATAGTATTCTCAACATACTGATCCATGCTGGGAAACCAATTTTTTTTTCTCAGGAGTTTTTTTGTGCTAACAATTCCAAGATGGCCTTCATGAGCAATGTTTACAATGGTTTGGCGAAGACACCTAGGAGCTACAAGTTTAGTTCCCCTGAGAACAAGATAGTCCTTAGTAATGGAGAGTTCTCCCTTGACAGTAGAGAAGGACTTCAGCTCACAAATATCTACTTCAGGATCTGGAAATTTGGCTCTCTGAATTTCATGCCAGTTATATTGCCTCTACCTTTTTTGGGTCAGGTTGCATCCCTGCTGCTGAAAATATGTGCCCATAGAATTCTAGTGTTGTCTTGTTTAATTCACATTTTTCCTTATTGAGTGTAAGTCCTTGAGTTGATAAACTCTTGAGTACTGCATGCAAAGCAGAGTTATGTTCAGCCTGTGTTTTCCCAAAAACCATCACTGTAGTTAAGAGCATTTGGAATGTGCTGAATAACTCCTTTAATGGCCTCTTGAAAGATTTAGGCTGCAGAACAAACACCAAAACTTAGCCGTTTGTATCTTTGTAGACCAACATGTGTTGCAAATTTAGTTATGTACCTAGATTCAGGACTGAGTTCCAGTTGGTGATAGCCTTTGTTGAGATCCAGTTTAGAAAATACACTTGCTCCATTTAGTAGATGAATGATATCATTGACAGTTGGAGAGATGTGCCGCTCTCTTTGTACAGCCACATTTGGGAGGCGCATATCTACACAGAGTCTGACCTTGCTTGGGTCTTTTGGTTTGGGTACAGCCACTATAGGAGACACCCATGGGGTAGGACCGGAAACTGTTTCAATGATGTCTTGCTCTTTCAGGGACCGGAGTTCTTCCTCTATTTGTTTTCTTAAATGGAAAGGAATTCGTCTTTGTGCTTGTGCAACTGGACGAACGTTTTCATCTATGTGCAAATGTACTTGAAAATTTGCTAGTTTTCCCAATCCACTGAAAAGATTAGAATATTTATCATTTATCAGAGTTTGTACTTCTGAGTCTGTCTGGTTAACAACAGTGTGAACTATGTGAATAAGTTCAAGACCTACAGCTGTGTGATAGCTGAGAAGGCATCCCCCTGATCCTTGCAGTACAAAGAAAGCGGTGGTAAGTTGCTTGTCTTATAGCGGACTTCACAGTCAAATTTTCCAACTGTGGGCAGTGGAGTTTGAGACCCATAAGGAAAGATTTTGGTTTGTACAGGTTCCAAGACAGGTGGCCTTTTCAATGAGTTGTATGTATGTCAATGATGTTAACAGAAGCACCTGTATCAATGGTAAAGGCAGTTGCAGTATCAAGTAAGTACATTGTTATGGTAGGAGAGCGCACAGGTTGTTTTGTAGATGTAATGAACATAAAGTCATCATGCAATGGTGGTGGATTATCTTCTGAATGTGGTTGTATGTATTTGATCTGAGCCGGCTTGTGTGTGCCTGATGTATACTGAGATGCTGTGGGGACAGAACGACATACTGAAGCAAAGTGATTAATTTTTCCACATTTGGTACATGTCTGGCCCATAGCAGGGCATACAACCTTGTGAGGAAAGTTTCTTCCACAGCGATAGCATTTCTTTAGTGAATCTGTCCCTTTTTGTGGTTTGCTAGTGTGGTCAAGGTGACACACCTGTTCATCAGTACCTTTTTCTATGGCAGTGGCTTGTAGCTCTGAGATCTCAAGAGCACGAGCCATTTTGAGTAGGTCTTGCAAGGTGCAATCATCCTGTAATGCTTTGCGTCTTATTTTGGAAGAAGTGCATGATACAATAACTTGTGTTGTAATTTCATCATCAACATCTATAAAAGAAAGAAAAGTAAAAGAACAGGTTTGAGCTAATTCTCTTAATCGTGTAACAAATGCATCCATAGTCTCTTGGGGTAGTTGTTTAGCAATTCTGAATTTGTATCTTTCATATCTGACATTTGGTTTAGGGCTAAAGTAGTCAGAGAGAGCTTTGGAACATTTAGTGTAATTGTCAGTGTTGTCAGTAGGCAGGGTGCAATAAATATCATATACTGCAGAACCAGCATAATGAAGTAACAGGGCTTTCTTTAATTTGTCCTCATTTATAGCCACAGCCTCCATGAGATTTTCAAATCGAAGTAACCATTTTTTCCAGTTTTGTGCTAGATTATTTGCATCAGACATGTCAAAGCTGGGGAATGTGTGCAGCTGCTCTGCCATTTTATTTTCACTTTCAGTTTCCGTAGTGGAATGTAGAAACTGCTTGTATTTTGATTTATCTTATACACAGAAATCCTGAATATTGCTGAATTACATGCAGCAGTGATAATATCTTGTGTGGCTGAAGTGGCTTTGAACAGGAGCTCTTAATAACTTGGTTTCTTATATAAAGGCCTAGTTGTAGTTTTATAGCAGAGTACTCACTTTGCAGGGTTAGATTTCCTTTTTCTCGTCGCCAGTTGTTATGTCTGCATCATTCAGCGTATGCTTAATGTAAGGATTACACATTCAGCCTGCAGTGGAGATCCAACTTTATTCATTGTACAGTTGTCATTCCTTCCTCTGCTTTTCCCTCATGCAATTCCTCTTACTTCCTTGTTCCTGCTTCCTACCCAGCCTGCCTCTCTACCTTAAAGGTACACTGTAACTTAAACATGCAGACATTACACTGATCATTTACTTTTTTCAGTAATTGTTCAATAGTTGTTCAATACCTGATCCCTAACTGCTCCTTACTTGTTGTGTCACTAGTAGTCAAATATTTTAACCACTATTCATAAGTAGTTGTTGACTGAATTGTTTTATTTGGTATTGACTGTGAGTTCTTTAGAAATTTCCTGGTAGTTTGAGAGTTCAGAGGCTTGGTTATCTTTTTCTAGAGAGTTCCAGGGAGTTTGAGAGTTCAGGGGGTTGGTTTTTTTTTCTTGACCTGATTTGTTTATCTTATCTTCAGTTTTGTTTCTCAAGTCTGTGCCATGCCTGTGTTGCAGTAGTTTTACAAGTTTTGCATAGAGTGATCCAGCTGTTAACATTTTCTGGAAATGAAATCACTTATTACTTGATTTTCTGTTTGTCACTGTCACTGATTGTTCTTTGAATTAGGGGATATATTTTTTGGCAACATGGCAAGTTTTATTCTGTTGAAGAGGCTGTTGCGCTGTGCATGGCCTCTAGCTCAGAGTAGTTTAGTGACTCTGATTCTGAGTTTGTGCCCCCTGAATCAGACTACTGATGAGTCACTGGCTAGTAGTAGCACGGTTACTGCCCTTGAGGAGCCCATGGAGGTAGAGCAAGATGTGAATGTGAATCTGGTTGAGCAGGAGGTTGAGAATCAGGAAGAGGGTGATAGGGCTGATGCTGCAAAGCCTGTGTGGGGGCCTCCTTGTAATTACCCCATAGAGATCCTCCACTTACTGTAGTCCCTCGCGTGGACACCAGTATTTTGAGCCAATACATTTTTTTCAATTATTTTTGACGGAGGCCATTCTACAGGATATGGTCCAATACACAAATTTATCTTGCCCAAAATTCCCTCCCTAGATATTGAGCTCAGTCATGGCATTCCACTGATACTGCTGAAATGAAGAGGTTTGTGGGACTCACTTTAGCTATGGGTCTCATGAAAGTAAATTCCATGGAGTCCTACTAGGATACCTCTACAGTGCTATCCATTCCTCTCTTTTCTGGCATGATGTCAAGAAACCAGTATCAGCTACTGCTCCAGTTTCTGCATTTCAACAACAATTCTACAGCTGTACCCCTAATGATCCTTCCCATGACAGGCTGCATAAATTGAAGCCCCTTATAGACAGCCTGTCTGAGTGCTTCACAGCAGTGTACAGCCCTATATTCATTGGACCAGCCTGTAGCACCATAAATCGTACCGAAATGAATTGCCCAGGGATATTCTCAACAAAAAATTTAACCGTGGAGAAACTTATGCCCTAAGAAATGATGAGCTCCTTGCCATCAAATTTTTTTAAAAAAATGTGTTTGTGCTGACAACTATCCATAACGAGTCAGTAATTGCAGAACTGAGTTGGTAGGCCCCCCAAATCTAGGCCTCTCTGTAGCAAAGAATATAGTTAGTACATGGGGGGGTGTTAACAGAACTGACCAACGCCAACATTATTATGATACCACCCAAAAAAGCCTGGTACAAGAAAGTTGGCATATACCTTATTCAAATGGACCTTCGAAATTCCTATGTTGTATATAAGGCAGCAGTACCAGGCTCCCAAATTGTCATATTATAAATACCTGTTGCAAATACTCCCTGCCCTGTTGTTTGGTAGTGTAGAGGGGGCAGTGCCTGAGATGCCGAAAGTGACAATGTGGCCCAATTGATGGGGAAGCATTTCATAGACACGGTTCCACCCACTCCTGGAAAACAAAGAGCCCAAAAAGCCTGCAAGGTGTGCCGCAAAAGGGTATCAGACGAGATACATGGTACTATTGTCCAAAGTGCCCTCGCAACCCTTTATTATGTTTCAAATCATGTTTTGAAATATACTATACTTGGCTGCACTACTGAAAATGTTGTAGATTGTTGTGTACTGATTGGCTTTATTATAAGAATTGGCATCGCGCTTTGAGCAAAATTTATATTTAGAGCACTTAGCATTTTATGTCATGATTTATTTGGTATTTTCTTTTACCTAAAGTGTTCATAAGGTTATAGCTAGCACTAGGGGTGTAGCCAAGTGAGGTGTTAGGTGAAGAACAAGGGTGCCTAAAAATTTGTGGTGTGTGATGACACTGAGATAATTTCATCTCACACCTTGTAAGCTCCCCTCTGAGTGCAGTTGCTTATGGGGTGCATTTGTCCCAAATACATTCTGCATACAAAACTATCCCTAAGGGCTATTCCACACGGGGAGATAGCCACGCGTTTGCGGTCGCGGCGACAAAGCGCCGCGACCGGCGCAGGCGACAGTTTTGTATGGGCGCCTATGTAAAAACGCCTGTGCTAACCACACGAGGCGATGCGCTTTTCAACAGTCGCCTGAAAATGCCTCGCCAGGCTTTTTCAGGCGACTGTTGAAAAGCGCATCGCCTCGTGTGGTTAGCACAGGCGTTTTTACATAGGCGCCCATACAAACCTGTCGCCTGCGCCGGTCGCGGCGACTGGCGCGGCGCTTTGTCGCCGCGACCGCAAACGCGTGGCTATCTCCCGGTGTGGACTAGCCCTAACACACATAATTAATGTCTCTCATAGTATATAATTATTTGTGACCATACACAAATAAAAGAATATACAAAAGACTTATTTCTATTTAAGAATGAGAACAGTATCTGGTTACATAGTCACATAGTTAGTGCACATAAGGATGTCATTATATTACAAACTCCATTCTGTACATTTTAATAAGCAATCTGTCTCACAAATGCATAACATTTACATAATAGACGCACTTATATGCAAAGTTATTTACAGAAAGAATTGTGTTAAAAAAAACTTGGACAGAATATATAATAGTGTAACTAACTAGTGCATGCCAAGCAGATTTGAATGACAAAATAGATATTTGTGACAGAAAGCAAGATTTTATACTACAGGATTATTTCTTTCCACACAATGAAAACCCAGTTTCACAAAACCATTTTGTGAAGCAATACTGTCAGTCACATTACTGAACCAATAAGAACAAAGCTTATTGACATATAACAAACAAGATGAAAAGTTGCCAGCTCTGATTCACATGGCTGCATCATCTCTTAAAAGGGCTGCTGTTAAAAACTACAGGTTCATAATCTGAAGTTCTTACAAAAGGCTGAGAAATATAATGCTGTGCTGATAATGATTGTAGAGAAAGAAAAGTATGCAAAACATAAATATAATCATTTTAGGTGATATGGCTATTCTTATTATAGTAACCTGTTTGTGTGGCCATTATGATTAAGGGCATTACTGCTGTTTTGCCATGTTCTTCATTCATTCCTGTTTCCCTCTTCCTGTCTAAGCTGAGAGCAATAATGGGACAGGCCACACCTACCTGCCATGTTATAATAAATGTACCAGAAGCAGTGGGTGTAACTACAGAGGAAGCAGACCCTGCGGTGATACGTTTAGGTGATTCTTATGATACGTTTAGGCTATTCTTATTGTAGAAACCTGTTTGTGTGGACATTTTGGTTAAGGGCATTCCTGCTGTTTTGCCATTGTCTTATGATTCATATTCCTGTTTCTGTAATAATTATAACTGTGCGGCGGGGTCGCCCGCCACGCCATCGGCGGGGATGCCCACCGCGTGGTTCTGTGGCGCCGGATCCAGCGCCATCTTGATCTCTAGGGCACGCGCGGCGCGCCTGTGTGCCTCTTAAAGGTACAGGCGTGCTGGCGCAATTACACCAGCGCGCATTGGCGCACGTTTTGGCGCGAAATTTGAATCTATTTAAGGCCCATTCATACTCCCAGCCAGTGCCCATGATAGAACTTGTTTCTAGTGGTTCCTGAGCCTTGTGCGTTTGATCTGTTCTGAATCTAGTCTGTTTGATTACTCGTGTTTGACCCAGCCTGTTCCTGACTATTCTGCATTCTGTATCCTGACCCTGCCTGCCTACGACAACTCTTCCTGCTTAACCCCTTCATTGACAACCCAGTTTGACCCTAGCCTGCCTGACGATTCTTGATATCTGCCTGCCTCGACCTTGCCTGTCTGATTCTCTTGCCTGCTCCATTTGTACCGTGACCTTCGGCCCAAAAGACTCTGCTAACAGCCGTGCCCCTTCGCCAGCCAGAACATCTCGCCTTGCACCCCTCGTTAAGTCCAGGTGGCACCCAAGTAAGCTGAGCGCTCCTCCCGAAGCCCAACGGTGGTCACACTACTGGTGAAGCCGAGCCGAGACCAGGGTGCTTGGCATTTGTTCTGGTATCGGTTGCCAGCCGTGACATTATCACGGGCCATGGAGGACGAAAGTCACGATGAAGCTGCTGCTGCTGCTCCTCCAACTTCCACCGAAGCGCTTCTTACCACCCTGTTACAGCGCTTGGAGGACCATGAACAGAAGCAAAATTATCTCCTGCAGGGTTTCCACAACCTAACCCGACAGCTGGAAACTACGCAAGCTTCCCAGCAGCAATCTGTTCCTGTTTCTGCTCCTCTTCCTCCTCCTGTGGGTTCAACCAAACACCATGAACCTAAAATTGTGTTCCCTGAAAAGTTCAGTGGGGATCGCACCAAGTTTTTTTTCTCTAAAGAGGCATGCAAGTTGTACCTTAGTTTCTTTCCTCACTCTTTCCAATCAGGTGAGGAGAAAGTAAGATTCGTCACGACCCTGCTTTCGGGTGACCCCCAAATTTGGGCCCTAAGGCTGCCTTCCTCTGACCCTGCTCGTTATTCCCTTGATACTTTCTTTAACAACATGGCAATTCTTTACGATGACCCAGATCTTGCATCTTCTGCCGATTCTGCAATTCGTAAATTGCGCCAAGGGAAAAGGGATGTGGAGGTGTACTGCACCGAATTCAGCGGGTGGGCAGTAGAAACTGGGTGGAACGATTTGGCTCTACGGAGTCAATTCCGTTTGGGGTTATCAGGTTCTGGAAAGGATAGTCTGGTTAATTATCCCTTACCTTCTAACCTGGATGATCTCATGTCCCTCGCTATCCAGGTAGATAGAAGGCAAAGGGAGAGAAGGGGTGAGAGGAGTACAAACTTCTCTGGGGTTACTAATCTAAGATCTAATGTGGTAACCAATGTAAAATCTTCTAACACCTCTGTGCCTTTGCCTCAGGAGGAGCCTATGCAATTAGGCATATCCCATCTATCTCCTGAGGAGAAGGCACGCAGGCGTTCCTTGGGTCTTTGCATGTATTGTGGTGAAAAGGGACATTTTCTAAACCAATGCTCTAAGAGGCCGGGAAACTCCGAAGCCTAAATGGAGATGGGGAGCTCCATTTGGGTGCAGGAATTTCCTCTCCCCAATCTGCCTCTAAGGTTTTGTTACCAGTCAAACTAACCTGGCCTACGGGCTCTGTCAGGGTGTCCGCTTTCGTGGATTCTGGGGCAGAGGGGAACTTTTTGGACGCTGCATTTGCAGCCAAACATAACATTCCATTGGTTCCTCTAAGTTCCCCCCTGAAAATTTGGGCAGTAGACAAAAGACCCCTAGGGTCGGGTATAGTATCTAAGAAAACTATTTTTCTTTCTATGACTGTGAATCATCTGCATGTTGAGGAGATAGCACTATACCTCATTGAGGGTGTTACTTCTCCTCTCATCTTGGGGTTACCCTGGCTCCAGAGGCATAACCCTCTAATTGATTGGGTTTCAAAGAGGGTAGTTCAATGGGGTTTAGGGTGTGAGGGGGTCTGTATTCCTCAGGTAGTAGCTACTACCTCTCTAGAAGGGTTACCTGCAGCTTATGCTGAATTTGAGGATGTTTTCTCTAAAAAGGCTGCTGAAACCTTACCCCCACATCGGCCATACGATTGCCCAATTGATCTAACCCCAGGGTCTACACCCCCTCGTGGGAGAACCTACCCTCTTTCATTGCCAGAAGCCCAGGCTATGAAAGAATATATTCGGGAAAACCTGGAAAGAGGCTTCATTCGGCCTTCCTGTTCCCCTGCTGGGGCTGGGTTTTTCTTTGTGGGGAAAAAAGATGGGGGTCTTCGTCCCTGTATTGATTATAGGGGTCTCAATAAGATCACCATTAAGAATCGCTATCCTCTTCCCTTGATCTCTGAGTTGTTTGATCAGATCAAGTATGCTAAGATTTATACTAAACTTGATCTTAGGGGGGCTTATAACCTCATTCGTATCAGGGAAGGGGATGAGTGGAAAACAGCGTTCAACACCAGGGATGGCCACTACGAATATTTGGTGATGCCATTCGGTCTTTGTAACGCCCCCACAGTGTTCCAGGAATTTGTCAATGACATCTTTCGGGACCTGCTTGGGATATTCGTAGTGGTCTATCTTGATGACATTCTTATTTTTTCTTCTAATCTGGGTGAACACAGGAATCATGTCTGTGAGGTCTTGCGTAGACTTAGAGAAAATAATCTGTATGCAAAACTTGAGAAGTGTACTTTTGAGGTGACCTCTGTTCAGTTTTTGGGGTTTAACATTTCTAACAGGGGTCTTGAGATGGATCCAGGGAAGGTGAGAGCTGTCCTGGAATGGACCCAACCCCTTTCTTTACGAGCAACCCAAAGATTCCTCGGTTTTGCAAATTATTACCGATAATTCATTAAGAATTTTTCCCTGGTAGTTGCTCCAATCACCAACTTGACCAAAAAGGGTGCTGACCCTAGTACTTGGCCCCCAGAAGCAGTTCAAGCTTTCGAACGCAGTTCTGCCCCTATTTTGCAGCATCCAGATACTGCCTTACCATTTATTGTGGAGGTAGATGCCTCTGAAGTGGGTGCTGGGGCAGTCCTTTCCCAAGGGCACCCGATAACCAACAAGTTACATCCCTGCGCCTTTTTCTCTAGGAAGTTTTCGCCTGCAGAGGCAAACTATGATATTGGGAACAGGGAATTGTTGGCTATCAAGTGGGCCTTTGAGGAATGGCGGCATCTACTTGAAGGTGCTAAACATATGGTAACAGTATATACATAGTTACATAGTTACATAGTTACATAGTTAAATTGGGTTGAAAAAAGACAAAGTCCATCAAGTTCAACCCCTCCAAATGAAAACCCAGCATCCATACACACACCCCTCCCTACTTTTAATTAAAATTCTATATACCCATACCTATATTAACTATAGAGTTTAGTATCACAATAGCCTTTAATATTATGTCTGTCCAAAAAATCATCCAAGCCATTCTTAAAGGCATTAACTGAATCAGCCATCACAACATCACCCGGCAGTGCATTCCACAACCTCACTGTCCTGACTGTGAAGAACCCTCTACGTTGCTTCAAATGAAAGTTCTTTTCTTCTAGTCTAAAGGGGTGGCCTCTGGTACGGTGATCCACTTTATGGGTAAAAAGGTCCCCTGCCATTTGTCTATAATGTCCTCTAATGTACTTGTAAAGTGTAATCATGTCCCCTCGCAAGCGCCTTTTTTCCAGAGAAAACAACCCCAACCTTGACAGTCTACCCTCATAATTTAAGTCTTCCGTCCCTCTAACCAATTTAGTTGCACGTCTCTGCACTCTCTCCAGCTCATTTATATCCCTCTTAAGGACTGGAGTCCAAAACTGAACTGCATACTCCAGATGAGGCCTTACCAGGGACCTATAAAGAGGCATAATTATGTTTTCATCCCTTGAGTTAATGCCCTTTTTTATGCAAGACAGAACTTTATTTGCTTTAGTAGCCACAGAATGACACTGCCCAGAATTAGACAACGTGTTATCTACAAAGACCCCTAGATCCTTTTCATTTAAGGAAACTCCCAACACATTGCCATTTAGTGTATAACTTGCATTTATATTATTTTTGCCAAAGTGCATAACCTTGCATTTATCAACATTGAACCTCATTTTCCAGTTTGCTGCCCAGTTTTCCAGTTTAGACAGATCACTTTGCAAAGTGGCAGCATCCTGCATGGAACCTATAGTTCTGCACAATTTAGTATCATCTGCAAAAATAGAAACAGTACTTTCAATGCCCACCTCCAGGTCATTAATAAACAAGTTGAAAAGCAAGGGACCTAGTACAGAGCCCTGCGGTACTCCACTAACAACACTGGTCCAATTAGAAAATGTTCCATTTACCACCACTCTTTGTAGTCTATCTTTTAGCCAGTTCGCTATCCAGGTACAAATACTATGTTCCAGGCCAACATTCCTTAATTTAACCAGTAACCTTTTGTGTGGCACTGTATCAAATGCTTTAGCAAAGTCTAAGTAAATCACATCCACTGCCATCCCAGAATCGAGGTCTCTACTTACATTCTCGTAAAAAGAAATTAAGTTAGTCTGGCAAGATCTATTACGCATAAAACCATGCTGGCACAAACTCATAGTATTATGATTTGCTATGAAGTCCAGTATCTTATCCTTTATTAACCCTTCGAAAAGCTTTCCTAATACTGACGTCAGACTAACTGGCCTATAGTTTTGAGGCTGAGAACGGGATCCTTTTTTGAATAGAGGCACCACATTAGCAATTCGCCAGTCTCTTGGCACAATACCAGATCTCAATGAATCCTGAAAAATTAAGTAAAGAGGTTTGGCAATCACAGAGCTAAGCTCGCTAATTACCCTGGGATGAATACCATCTGGCCCTGGACCTTTGTTAATCTTAACCTGTTCAAGTCTCTTTTGAATTTCTTCTTGTGTGAACCATGCATCATTAGTTGTATTACTAGAATTGGGAGTGTTAAGAAGGAAACCTTCACTTACTGGTTCTTCATTTGTGTAAACAGATGAAAAATACGAGTTCAGAATCTGCGCTTTTATTTTGTTTTCATCAACCAGCTGATCCCCCTCTGATAGTAAGGGTCCCACCCCTTCCTGCTTCATTTTTTTACTATTGACATATTTAAAAAATAATTTGGGATTTTTTTTACTGCTTGCTGCAATATCCTTTTCTATAGCAATTTTAGCTTGCCTTATAGCTTCTTTGCATGATTTATTGGCCTCCTTGTACCTTATAAATGTTTCGGCTGTACCAGCTAACTTGAAAGCCTTAAAAGCACGTCTTTTCTTACCCACCTCAACACCAACGCTTCTATTGAACCAAAAAGGTTTTGCTTTGCAACGACGTTCCTTGCTTACAAGTGGAATATACTGACAAGTATATTTATTAAGCAGTATTTTAAAGACTTCCCATTTTTGTTCTGTGTTTAACCCTGTGAAAAGCATTTCCCACTTAATATGTTGCAGAGATGCCCTTATACTGTCAAAGTTTGCACGTCTGAAATTTAGTGTTTTAGTTACTCCCTTATAGAATTGCTTCTGCAACAGAATCTCAAAGGAGACCATGTTATGATCACTATTCCCTAAATGCTCACCCACACAAATGTTAGAGATGAGTTCAGTATTGTTAGTTATTACAAGGTCCAAAAGAGAGTTATTCCTAGTAGGTTCTTGAACGAGCTGGAATAAAAAGTTGTCATTCAGCATATTTACAAACCTACTAGCTTTTTCTGTCTTAGCAACCCCATTACCCCAGTCAATGTCTGGATAATTGAAGTCACCCATAGCAACAACTTGACCCAGCTGTGAAGCCGCTTGTATCTGCAAGAGTAGCTGGGCTTCATACTCGACACTTATACGAGGTGGTTTATAGCATACACCAATGATAATTCTTTTTGATACCTTTTGCCCAGACCATAAAAACCTGCTTTACATAGAATCGGCCACACGGCTAAACCCTAGGCAAGCTAGATGGGCATTGTTCTTCACCAGGTTTAACTTTTCTTTAACATATAGGCCTGGATCTAAAAACACCAAAGCTGATGCACTATCTAGGAGTTTTGAATCTACCTCCTTTGACTCTAGTGAGTGCATCCCCATCATCCCTAGGGAGTTGATTGTAGCCACATTGGATTCTGACCTCTCCACCTTGTTGTCCCCTGTCCAATCTTCTGCTCCAGCAGACACTCCCGCTGGGAGAATGTTTGTGCCTGAGGAGCTGAGGGAACAAGTTTTTGAAGAGGTTCATAACTCCAAAATGGCTGGGCATCCTGGCATTTCCAAAACTATTTTTTTGTTAGCCCGTCATGTGTGGTGGCCTTCTTTTAAACAGGATGCTAAGGTTTTCGTAAATTCTTGTCCAATTTGTCAAAGGTCTAAATCCTCTCATCAATTGTCACAAGGTCTGTTAAATCCGTTACCAATCCCTGAGAGGCCATGGTCCCATCTTTCGATGGATGTCATTGTAGATCTGCCTCCCTCTCAGGGTAAAACTGTAATTTGGGTGGTGGTGGATAGGTTTAGTAAAATGAGCCATTTTGTTTCCCTTCCACACCTCCCTTCTGCCAAAAACTTAGCTGATCTGTTTGTCTCTCATATTTTCAGGTTACATGGGTTTCCTGTTAACATTGTGTCTGACAGAGGTGTTCAGTTTGTTTTGGAGAGCTTTCTGCTCTTTAATTGGCATTGATTTATCCTTCTCAACTGCTTACCATCCCCAAACCAACGGACAAACTGAAAGAGTGAATCAATCCCTTGAGCAATATCTCAGGTGTTATGTATCTGATAACCAGTCCTCTTGGGCTGAATTGTTGCCCTGGGCAGTTTGCCTACAATAATGCCACTCACTCCTCTTCTGGGGAGTCTCCTTTCTTTATTGTAAATGGGCTACATCCAAAAGCATTTTCTTTTTCTGGTTTAGATTCCTCTGTACCCTCTGCTAATTCCTCTGTCAATCATTTTTCTAAAGTTTGGTCCCAAGTTCATCATTCTCTTTCTGCAGCTTCCTCTGCTCAAAAGAAAGCTGCAGATAGATCTCGTAGAGAGACTCCTCAATACAAGGTGGGAGATTCTGTTTGGCTATCTACCAAAAATATTAAGTTGAAGGTCCCCTCTCTCAAACTGGGGCCCAGGTTCATTGGTCCATACCCAATAACTGAAATAATCAATTCCTCTTCTGTTCGTCTCCAATTACCTGCAGAGTTTAAAATATCTAATTCTTTTCATGTCTCTCTCCTAAAACCAGCTACTCAAGTCCGTCATATTCCTGTTCCTCCCCCAGTGTTAGTCGAAGGTTAGCCTTAATTTGAGATCCAGGAGTTCCTTGATTCTCGTTTGGTACGGGGTAAGCTCCAGTATCTTATTAAGTGGAAGGGCTTTGGCCCTGAGGAGAACTCCTGGGTCTCAGTCGATGACATCAAGGCTGATCAACTCAGAAAGAAATTCCATCGAAAATTTCCTGAGAAGCCTGGGGGTCCAGTGGCCCCCCCTAGAGGGGGGGTTATTTAATAATATTACCTGTGTGGCGGGGTCGCCCGCCGCGTGGTTCTGTGGCGCCGGATCCAGCGCCATCTTGATCTCTAGGGCGCGCGCGGCGCACCTCTTAAAGGTGCAGGTGCGCTGGCACGATTACGCCAGCGTGCATTTGGCGCGAAATTTGAATGTATTTAAGGCCCATTCATACTCCCAGCCGTGCCCATGATAGAACTTGTTTCTAGTGGTTCCTAAGCCTTGTGCGTTTGATCTGTTCTGAATCTAGTCTGTTTGATTACCCGTGTTTGACCCAGCCTGTTCCTGACTATTCTGCATTCTGTATCCTGAGCCTGCCTGCCTACGACAACTCTTCCTGCTTAACCCCTTGATTGACAACCTGGTTTGACCCTAGCGTGCCTGACGATTTTTGATATCTGCCTGCCTCGACCTTGCCTGTCTGATGATTCTCTTGCCTGTCTGATGATTCTCTTGCCTGCTCCATTTGTACCGTGACCTTCAGCCCAAAAGACTCTGCTAACAGCCGTGCCCCTTTGCCAGCCAGAACATCTCGCCTTGCACCCCTCGTTAAGTCCAGGTGGCACCCAAGTAAGCTGAGGGCTCCTCCCGAAGCCCAACGGTGGTCACACTACTGGTGAAGCCGAGCCGAGACCAGGGTGCTTGGCATTTGTTCTGGTATCGGGTGCCGGCATTTGTTCTGGTATCGGGTGCCGGCAGTGACAGTTTCCTTCATCCTTTCTAAGCTGAGAGAAACAATGGGGCAGCCAATACATACCTGCCATGTTGTAATAAATGTACCGGAAGCAGGGGTGTAACTATAGAGGAAGCAGACCCTGCACCTGGTATAGGGGCCCCATGAGGCCCTAATTCATATACAGTTTCAATAAACGTTGTTAAAACAAGTCAACATCTAAACATTTTGGAGGATGAAAAATAATTTGCTGTGGGGCCCAGAAATATCTAGTCATGTCACTGAGTCCAGAAGTTACTGTGCATGTCTGGCTGTTTTGTCTGAACTAACACAGCAGAATCATTTAATCCACTACCAGCCAGTTTATCACACTTATCATCTTGCAGCCTAACCCATCATTATAACAGGCCTAATATCCCTTCAATAATGTCTGGCAAATCTCTCCAATGTTTCCTCCTAGTTGTAATATTGCATGTTAGCTTTTAGCACTCTCTTAATAATGTGCTTAGCTATAGTTCAACTACTACATAATAGGTTTAGCCAGAGACGTGGGACTGATCATGTGCACACATATTCTGTATAGTATGATGGGTGGGTCTTATGAGTAGTCTAGTAGATAGTTGTAGTTCAACTACTACATAATAAGTTTAGTCAGACTCGAGTATAAGCCTAGACACAACTACAGCCCTGCCTCCCAGCAGCGCACATTCCGCCAAAGCGACCCCCCAGTGATCAACCGGACTTCTTTGCAAAGTTGATGGTGACAGAGAATTGCCAAATGGATTACTGTGTGCATTGTCCCACTGTCCCACTACCATGTGCAGAGGGTGCTGTGTGATATTGCCATCACTGTTAATCCTTCATATAACCAACAGAGGGTGCTGTGTGATATTGCAGTCACTGTTATTCTTTCATATAACCAACAGAGGGTGCACTGTTATTCTTTCATATAACCAACAGAGGGCGCTGTGTGATATTGCAGTCTCTCCCCAAGCGAACTGTTGGTATAAGACCCATTTTCCCATTTTCAGCTTTACAGCTCAACCCACAGACCCGTGTTTGTACTGTAAAGTCATGGATTTTCTCTGAACGGAACAGCTAAAAAAAAGAAACATTGTGTCTAACTTAATTGGCTTTTGGCAGAGAGCCCAGAACAGCCACGAGGTTCAGATAAGATACTTTTGTAACAATTTTGAGATAAGCAAATTAGTAATTTTAACAATATAAGATAACAGATCCCTTGGGAGAAGTTAGACTCACAGCTTAAAGGGCAATTCACCTTCATTAGAAAAACTGTGATAACTGGAAAAAAAACACAGAAATATGTTCAAACTTTCATAACCTGTCCGATTTTGTAAACTGAACATGGTAATTAGGGGGTGTGGTCACAAAATGGGTGTGGTCAAACATGTTTTGCCTTGTCATGCGCAGCAAATTTTTTGACCCTCTTTTTATTTCCAAAATGTTGGGAGGTATGCATTATACTATACAGAATATGTGTGCATATAGTCAGTCTAGGGCTGGCACCTTTTTCGGCACAAAATGGACAGGGGGCAGGCTGGTGATGTAGGGGGGCGGACACGTGACATCAGGGGTGGGACTGATTATGTGGCAATCCGGACTTTTCACCCAGGCAGCCCTTCCAACAACTGGGATGTCCGGGTGAAATCCGGACAGGTGGCAACCCTAGATCAGTCCCATATCTCTGGCTATACCTACTATGTAGTAGTTGAACTATAGCTAAGCACATTATTAAGAGAGTGCTAAAAGCTAACTAAAGATTACAGCTAGGAGGAGACATTGGAGTCTAATAATCATATCAAAGCTTATTACTGACTTTGTCAGATGTTATTGAAGGGATATTAGGCCTATGATGGGTTAGGCTGCAAGATAATAATTGTGATAAAAATCAGCAGTGGCGGATTAAGGACATGTGAGGCCCCTAGGCTACACTTTCCACAGGGCCCCCTTCTAGGCCAGTACACGCCATTTAAAAAAAAAAAAGCAGACCGCCGTGTAAATATGCCAGTGGTTTAAAGCTTAGGCAATGGTAAATGACACTAGCGTATTTACACAGTAATCTGCAATTAACATCCAATTTATTAACTATCAGTAATAGTAAAATAATTTCTAAAAAAAAAACAACCAAATGATAAGCTTACACTTTGGCATTAGGCATATCATAAAACAACAAAGCGTACAATAGAGACCTGGTTGAATAAATGCATATCAAAAGCAACCATTGCTTGCACTTTGATAGTTTGTGTCTACTGCACTGTAACTCATCTGAACACACAATAACAATGAATAGATAGGTACATTTAAAAAATATATAAAACAAGTTATCAATAGAATGTTTTCTTTCATGCTTTCCTGACAGAAAACTCCTTGATCAGGCTTGTGAAATCCATTTTCTGTAGGACATCACTTTCAATTGACATCAGTGCCAGGTGATTCAGCCTGCTCTGTTGCATTGTTGACCTTAGTTTGTTTTTTACAAAACAGTTTTTTACAAAAGTGACAGTTTTGAGAATGAGCACTCAACACTTGTATTTGTTACAGGTAATGTCATGAAGAGACGAAGAGCAATATCAACATTCGGAAAAACAGACAGCAATTTCTTCTGCCTTATTAACTATAGTAGGCCCCTTGCTGCTGTTGTTTCATGTCCTTGCAAAAATTCTCTCAACTGACATATTTCATTGGCAAAATCATCTGTATATTTTTTTTGAAGATTAGTAGCTAGTATATGAAGATCATCAGAAGAAACAGAAGAAATGTTCAAGAATCCAAATGTGTGATGTATACCACTGTAGGACTGGTACCTCCGGTCCATTTTCGGCAACCAGTCGATCAATTACAGCTAAGAAAACATCTGTTCTGAACCTCTCTCGGCCTGTCTGTATGCACTTGGTCTCTGCTGCTTCATCTGATTCTTTTTTTCTTTTTCTCTGCCACTGTTTTTCCACTGTATACTGTTGGGAAACTGAAGAAGAAATTTATTTTGCTTCTTTCTCAAAGTTGTCAAATTCTTCACGTAAACCAGCCACATAACCCCTTCAATGACCTGACCAAATCAGTTGCATTGCATAAATCCAAGTCAACTGCCTGCAGAGCAGTATTTGTTTTGTGAAATCGGCTCAATATGTTGTTCCACATAACACAAAGAAATGCATTTTCCAGTTTTTCCATTCCAATACATGATTTAGCCTCATCACGAATTGGTAGATTCTGATGAAAGTCATCTGCTATGTTGTTCAATGATTCATGAATGTTGGCGTAATTCACGGTTAGTGCTTTGGTGGCTTGTGTATGTGCTGACCATCTGGTGTCGCAAAGGGGTTTTAATGTCTCTATTCTGTTGTTGATATGTGGCTGTAATCCTGCTGTAATTATATGCCAACGGGCGCAAGACTTTGATGAAAAATTAAAAAGAGTTTGAACAAGATTAAAAAACTCTTCTGTCTCGAAGCAACAGTTCACACAAGTTTCCCCATCTAAATTTAGGGTATGTGCAGCACATGGTACCCATTCAACTAAAGGATTATGCTCTTTGATACATGCCTGCAGACCTTTATAAGCACCTGACATATTGGCTGCATTGTCATAACACTGCCCACGGCAATTTCTAATATCAATTCCCATGTCAATTCCTAGCGTTGTAAGTACTGAATGGAAAAGTAACTCTCCTGTGTGACTTAGAATTGGAAGAAATTTAAGAAAACGTTCTTCAATGCATCCATCCAGTGATACATCTCTTACTATGAATGTTAGCTGGTCTGTATGTGTCACATCAGGGGTTGAATCGACAATAATTGAAAAGTACTTTGCAATTTTTATTTGATTGATAATATCGCCAACTACGTGTTCTCCTGGCAGTTCAATAAATTCTAAACATGTTGTTGATGAAAGGTATGAGGGCTTTCCCTTGCCAGCATTCCCAAATTTTTCTATATGTTTCTTAAGGAAGGGTTCAAACTTGCGGATTACTTCAAGGACACCCATAAAGTTCCTGTTATCAGGATGTCCAAACATTTCACTGTGTTCCCTGAAAAGTAATCCTTGCTCTGCCAAAAATTTAACTACGACCACCACCCTTTTTAAAACATTTGTCCAATATTCATATTCACTCTCAAACTGTTTTTTAAGTTCTGAATCTATTTGACTGCCAGTGCCACTCTTGGCAGACCGAGCAACATAAGAAAGTAACGACTTTCTGTGGTTCTCTGAACCTTCATGTTCAGCCAAGTGAACAGATACATTCTTCCAATCACTGTAACCTGTTGTCAAAGAGGAATGGCTCTCTCTATGACCAAACAATTTACAAGCAAAACAGTAAATGTTACCTGTTGAAGGGGAACATAACAGCCAATCTCTAGAAACGCATTCCCCATTTGCTAGTTTTCATTTGAAAAGTGTTTTAGAGAAGTACCTCTTGATGTTTTTGAAATCTTTCTGATGCTGCAAAATCTGCATCCTTGTTTTGACATAACTCTGGGCCCATTTTGGTCCAGTATGTCCTCAATTGTTCTTCGACTTTACCCCAGCATGCAGGGCCTGAGCTGTAGGAATTTGATCCTGTTGCTTCCACTCTCAGATTTGGTTCGACAGACACAACAGCCACTGCCACATCTGGATCAGCGCATGTTGGGTTGTTGGTAGAAACAAAGGGTGTTTCAGTTGTCAGTGATGCTGACAAAAGTTTATTTGTGGATACATTACCGTCAGAGGACTCAGAGCAATCATTGTTGACTTGTTTTGTGATCTCTAAAGTAACCACACCTTTAGTGATTAGCTCAAGGCCTGATTCAGAATGAGTGGTTGGAGATCCAGCAGACTGAAAATACCCAGTCAATTTAGGGATGTTACTAAGCAGGTTCACCTGTTGCTTGTCTTTCAGCCTCTGAGCTTTTTGCTTTTGTGCCCCACATTTTTGACTAAAACCAACTGTATAACAAACAGCACCACAAGAATAATTAACACAAGTCTCCGCATTTGAATTATTATTTGTTTTTGAAAATCTTTTAATTTTTATTTGAGCCTTTCTGTAGGCCAGGCAGGGTGCACCTGCAGCAGGGGAGAGTGACACAAATTGCCAAATTGATAGAAAAATTTAATTTTTTTTTTTTTTTTAAATCTTTTAATTTTTATTTGAGCCTTTCTGTAGGCCAGGCAGGGGGCACCTGCAGCAGGGGAGAGCGACACCAATTGCCAAATTGATAGCAAATTGAATTTTTTTTTTCTTCTAATTTTTATTTGAGCCTTTCTGCAGCAGGGTGCACCTACAGCAGGGCGGGGAGAGTGACACAATAGACAAGGTGCTATCCTGGTCTAAAAGTTAAATATGGAGTGGACCTTTTATTTCACTGTCTGCAGAAATTATTTCACTGTCTGTAGAAATTATTCACTGTCTGTAGAAATTATTTCACTGTCTGCAGAAATTATTCACTGTCTGCAGAAATTATTTCACTGTCTGCAGAAATTATTCTCTGTCTGTAGAAATTATTTCACTGTCTGCAGAAATTATTCACTGTCTGCAGAGATTATTTTACTGTCTGCAGAAATTATTCACTGTCTGCAGAAATTATTTGACTGTCTGCAGAAATTATTTCACTGTCTGCAGAAATTATTTCACTGTCTGCAGAAATTATTCACTGTCTGCAGAAATTATTTCACTGTTTGCAGAAATTATTTCACTGTCTGCAAAAATTATTTCACTGTGCAGAAATTATTTCACTGTCTGTAGAAATTAATCACTATCTTCAGAAATTATTTCACTGTCTGCAGAAATTATTCACTGTCTGCAGAAATTATTTCACTGTCTGCAGGAATTGTTCACTGTGCAGAAATTATTTCCCTGTCTGCAGAAATTATTTCACTGTCTGTAGAAATTATTCACTGTCTGTAGAAATTATTTCACTGTCTGCAGAAATTATTCACTGTCTGCAGACTGCAGAAATTATTCACTGTCTGCAGACTGCAGAAATTATTTCACTGTCTGCAGAAATTATTCACTGTCTGCAGAAATTATTTCACTGTCTGCAGAAATTATTCTCTGTCTGTAGAAATTATTTCACTGTCTGCAGAAATTATTCACTGTCTGCAGAGATTATTTTACTGTCTGCAGAAATTATTCACTGTCTGCAGAAATTATTTCACTGTCTGCAGAAATTATTTTACTGTGCAGAAATTTTCACTGTCTGCAGAAATTATTCACTGTCTGCAGAAATTATTTCACTGTTTGCAGAAATTATTTCACTGTCTGCAGAAATTATTTCACTGTGCAGAAATTATTTCACTGTCTGTAGAAATTAATCACTATCTGCAGAAATTATTTCACTGTCTGCAGAAATTATTTCACTGTCTGCAGAGATTATTTCACTGTCTGCAGAAATTATTTCACTGTCTGCAGAAATTATTCACTGTCTGCAGAAATTATTTCACTGTCTGCAGAAATTATTTCACGGTCTGCAGAAATGATTCACTGTCTGCAGAAATTATTTCACCGTCTGTAGAAATTATTCACTGTCTGCAGAAATTATTTCACTGTCTGCAGAAATTATTCACTGTCTGCAGGCTGCAGAAATTATTTCACTGTCTGCAGAAATTATTCACTGTCTGCAAAAATTATTTCACTGTATGCAGAAATTATTTCACTGTCTGCAGAAATTATTCACTGTGCAGAAATTATTCACTGTCTGCAGAAATTATTTCACTGTCTGCAGAAATTATTCACTGTCTGCAGAAATTATTTCACTGTCTGCAGAAATTATTTCACTGTCTGCAGAAATTATTCACTGTGCAGAAATTATTTCACTGTCTGCAGAAATTATTTCACTGTCTGTAGAAATTATTTCACTGTCTGCAGAAATTATTTCACTGTCTGCAAAAATTATTTCACTATCTGCAGAAATTATTTCACGGTCTGCAGAAATTATTCATTGTCTGCAGAAATTATTTCACTGTCTGCAGAAATTGTTCACTGTCTGCAGACTGCAGAAATTATTTCACTGTCTGCAGAAATTATTTCACTGTCTGCAGAAATTATTTCACTGTCTGCAGAAATTATTCACTGTCTGCAGACATTATTCACTGTCTGCAGAAATTATTTCACTGTCTGCAGAAATTATTCACTGTGCAGAAATTATTTCACTGTCTGCAGAAATTATTCACTGTCTGCATAAATTATTTCACTGTCTGCATAAATTATTCACTGTCTGCAGAAATTATTTCACTGTCTGCAAAAATTATTCACAGTCTGTAGAAATTATTTCACTGCAGAAATTATTCACTGTCCAGAAATTATTTCACTGTCTGCAGAAATTATTCACTGTGCAGAAATGATTCACTATCTGCATAAATTATTCACTGTCTGCAGAAATTATTTCACTGTCTGCAGAAATTATTCACTGTCTGCAGAAATTATTCACTGTCTGCAGAAATGATTTCACTGTCCGCAAAAAATGGTTCACTGTCTGCAGACTGCAGAAATTATTTCACTGTCTGCAGAAATTATTCACTGCCCAACCGCTTGCTGAGCCTGAAGTTTTCAATTAAAGAATGAAATTCTGTGCTGGCTGAAGCCTGCCCGCTGACTGCTGCAGCAGGACCAGTGCCAGTGGTGCTGGCTAGCTTGGCTGGCGGCTGCTAGTGCTACTGCTACCAGTGGCTGATCTGGCCGGGTGGCCCCATGGCCCTGGCCCCCCACTCTCTTCTTTCTAGCTAGCTGGCCAGTACAGACAGTTAGGCCCGCCTAGGCCTAGGCATTGTTGAAGGAAGGTGATAGCCTGCTAGGTGCACCGTGCAGGGCTGCAGCCTTAGTTAGCCAATCACTGCAGCTTAACTTAATCTTATAATGGCAACTTGGCAAGTCGCCCGCAACTAAAGAAGAGTGAGTCAAACTCAATTCACAACTTCGTTGTTGAAGAGAACAGAATAGTCGTGACACTGACACAGTACTACTACTCGGTCCTCTTGTCTTGCCAGACTGCGTGTGTGCCAGAGAGCGCCGATGTGCTCAACTATATTACGGCACGGGTCAGTGACGTCACAGTGTGCATGCGTCACTGGGTGCCGCGGGTGGCGCCAGCGCACCAGTTCCCCCCTTTATTGGGCCGTCACGTCAAAAAATTGGTTCATTAATGTGACTGACAGTATTGCTTCACAGATGGATATTTTATCTGTTTTTGTGAAACTGGGTTTTCATTGTGTGGAAAGAATGAATCCTGTCGTTTAACCCTTTGCCTGCCAAGCACGTACGCTGTACATTCTGGCAGGCAAGGGCTTTAACTGCCAAGAACGTTCTGGCAGAAATCAATGCTGATCTCTGCATCAGCGGCTTAAGCCGCCTCTGCAGAGACTTAGCAGTGCTGACAGCCCCCTGGGCAACAAGGCTGGGGGGCTGTCATGTTTGTCCTGCAACAGGATTGTCGCAGGACCGACCTAAAATCGCAGAAAGAAGCAACTTACCAGCTCCTCTGTCTTCCTTCTTCTCTCTGCTTCTCTGGCGACGCCCACGCACTTCCTGGCTGCAGTGACTCATCAGCATACACGCTGCTGAAACTTTCTAGAGCATCAGACAATCCCTCCTGCTCCAGCAACGGTAAGTTGCCTTTATTTTACAAATTACACACTACACAAACAATACATACACACTACACTACATTGTATAGATCTATACACAGTTACACAATCATTTTAGTAAAGATTGTCTGCAGAAATTATTCACTGTCTGTGGAAATTATTCACTGTCTGTAGAAATTATTTCACTGTCTGCAGAAATTATTCACTGTCTGCAGACTGCAGAAATTATTTCACTGTCTGCAGAAATTATTTCACTGTCTGCAGAAATTATTTCACTGTCTGCAGAAATTATTTCACTGTGCAGAAATTATTTCACTGTGCAGAAATTATTTCACTGTCTGTAGAAATGAATCACTATCTGCAGAAATTATTTCACTGTCTGCAGAAATTATTCACTGTCGTCAGAAATTATTTCACTGTCTGCAGAAATTATTTCACTGTCTGCAGAAATGATTCACTGTCTGCAGAAATTATTTCACCGTCTGTAGAAATTATTCACTGTCTGCAGAAATTATTTCACTGTCTGCAGAAATTATTCACTGTCTGCAGGCTGCAGAAATTATTTCACTGTCTGCAGAAATTATTCACTGTCTGCAGAAATTATTTCACTGTCTGCAGAAATTATGCACTGTGCAGAAATTATTTCACTGTCTGCAGAAATTATTTCACTGTCTGTAGAAATTATTTCACTGTCTGCAGAAATTATTTCACTGTCTGCAAAAATTATTTCACTGTCTGCAGAAATTATTTCACGGTCTGCAGAAATTATTCATTGTCTGCAGAAATTATTTCACTGTCTGCAGAAATTGTTCACTGTCTGCAGACTGCAGAAATTATTTCATTGGTTCATTAATGTGACTGACAGTATTGCTTCACAGATGGATATTTTATCTGTTTTGTGAAACTGGGTTTTCATTGTGTGGAAAGAATGAATCCTGTCGTTTAACCCTTTGCCTGCCAAGCACGTACGCTGTACATTCTGGCAGGCAAGGGCTTTAACTGCCAAGAACGTTCTGGCAGAAATCAATGCTGATCTCTGCATCAGCGGCTTAAGCCGCCTCTGCAGAGACTTAGCAGTGCTGACAGCCCCCTGGGCAACAAGGCTGGGGGCTGTCATGTCGGTCCTGCAACAGGATTGTCGCAGGACCGACCTAAAATCGCAGAAAGAAGCAACTTACCAGCTCCTCTGTCTTTCTTCTCTCTGCTTCTCTGGCGACGCCCACGCACTTCCTGGCTGCAGTGACTCATCAGCATACACGCTGCTGAAACTTTCTAGAGCATCAGACAATCCCTCCTGCTCCAGCAACGGTAAGTTGCCTTTATTTTACAAATTACACACTACACAAACAATACATACACACTACACTACATTGTATAGATCTATACACAGTTACACAATCATTTTAGTAAAGATTTTTTTTGTAAAGTTATGTACACTTATTTGCACTTATTTCACACTTATATACACACTGTCACACCACTTTTAGACGTGTATACACATGTATACACAAAAAACTCACAAAGAGGGATTTTTTTTACTTTTTCATTTTACTAATTTGTGTTTTTTTACCCCTAAAAACCATTTGTTTTGGCAGCATGACTATTGGGTAATCGATTTTGGCCACTAATTATGCTGTTGGATCAGTCATTTTGTCATTTCATTGATTTACACAATTTTTGTGGTTTTATTGCAATTTTATCCCTGCATTATTTGTCCTTATGTATCTTTAGTATAGTTTTGCTGTTTGGTGCTTTGGTATAGAAAGATATATTTTACTTTGTTTGATCCGTCATAATATGTACTTTCCAAAAATATATGCTGTTCAGGGGGCTTTTTACAGTTTTGGGGTCTTACAACACATAACGCAAAGTCGGGGTACTGTTTTCAGCAGCTTAGTTGGCTAATGTGAAAATTTATGTGCATGTTTTTCATTTGGGGTCCGTACACACCACATACTTTGGTAAATCTATGCATAATGGGCATCAAGCTATTCATTAGGCCTCTGACGTCCATATTTAGGGTGATTTTTCTTTGTACGTAAAACATTGTGTGCGAAAAATGCGGCAAACTGCAACATTTTTAGGCAATTTTCAGAAATGTTGTAAAAACCTCTAAGTTTAGAAAAGCTTTGCAGTTTGGTAGTTTGGTGTAGAAAGATGTCTTTATCTTTGTTGAATTCGTCAGAATGTGTACTTTCCAAAAACGTATGGTTTTGGGGGTCTTTGCTGTTAGGAGGGTCTTGAGGCACATAATATGAAGTCAATGGTCTATGTTCACAGAAGGCGAATCGGCAGCGGAGAAAACTCATATGCACTATTTTTATTTGGGGTCCGCACATGCCAGCTGCCTTGGTATATGTATGCATATTGGGCATCAAACTGTTCAGTAGTCCCTTGGCATCAATATTTATGTTATTTTACAACTGTATGCAAGAAATTGGGTGAGATAAATGTGGCCAATTGCAATATTTTTAGGCGATTTTCAAAAATGTAAAAACCGTTGCTTTTATCGCCAAATTTAGGAAAGACTTGTGACTTGGTACTTTGGAGTACAAGGACATGCATACCCAATTTGGGTTTTCGGGAATGTGTACTTTCCGAAAATATATGGTTTTCTGGGGTGAACTTACCCTTTTCTACTTTTGCCCCCCCCCAAAACGATGTAAATGTCTTGATTTTGCATCTGAAATGACAGACCATATGGGGGTCTTCCTTCTGGGGCCCCTATATGCCACGTGCTTGGGTACAACTATACATATTGGGCATCAAACTGTTCAGAGGACCCTAAGCTTTCATATTTGGGGTGATTTCTCTTGATACCTAAAAGTATGTGGGTAATACGATGCTGCAGGGTAGTAATTTTGAGGTGATTTTTGGAAATGTCACCGAAATCACCACATTTAGGAATGATTTGCGGCTTGGTACTTTGTAGTACAAAGACATGCATACCCAATTTAGATTTGTGGGAATGTGTACTTTCCGAAAATATATGGTTTTCTGGGGTGAACTTACCCTTTTCTACTTTTGCCCCCCCCCCAAATCTAGGTAAATGTCTTGATTTTGCAGTACCTGAAATGACAGACCATATGGGGGGGGTCTTAATTTTAGGGCCCCTATATGCCACATGCTTAGGTACACCTATACATATTGGGCATCAAACTGTTCAGAGGACCCTAGGCTTTCATATTTGGGGTGATTTCTCTTGATACCTAAAAGTATGTGGGTAATACGATGCTGCAGGGTAGAAATTTTGAGGTGATTCTTGGAAATGTCATCAAAATCACCAAATTTAGGAATGGTTTGCGGCTTGGTACTTTGGAGTACAAAGACATGCATACCCAATTTAGATTCGTGGGAATGTGTACTTTCCGAAAATATATGGTTTTCTGGGGTGAACTTACTTTTTTCTACTTTTGACCCCCCCCAAAATGATGTAAATGTGTTGATTTTGCAGTACCTGAAATGACAGACCATATGGGGGTCTTCCTTTTGGGGCCCCTATATGCCACATGCTTGGGTACACCTATACATATTGGGCATCAAACTGTTCAGAGGACCCTAGGCTTTCATATTTGGGGTGATTTCTCTCGATATCTAAATGTATGTGGGAAATACGATGCTGCAGGGTAGAAATTTTGAGGTGATTTTTGGAAATGTCGCCAAAATCACCAAATTTAGGAATGGTTTGCGGCTTTGTACTTTGGAGTACAAAGACATGCATACCCAATTTAGATTCGTGGGAATGTGTACTTTCCGAAAATATATGGTTTTCTGGGGTGAACTTACTTCAAAACTATGCAAATGTGTTGATTTTGCAGTATCTGGAATTACAGAACTGATAGCTCACATGAGGTGACTACATTTTAGGGCCCCTATATGCCACATGCTTGGGTACACCTATATACGTATATATATTGGGCATCAAACTGTTCAGTGGACCCCAGGCTTTCATATTTGGGGTGTTTTACATTGATACCTAATGATTTGTGGAGATATGATTCTGTAGATTGGAAGCTTTGAGGTCATTTTTCAAAAAATTCACCAATTTCTATAAAACATTCTAACTTTAGGAAACAATTGCAACTTGGTAGTTTGGCGTACAACGATATATTTACCCATTTTTGATTCACCAGAATCTGTTCTTTCTAATAATGGGTAGTTTTCTAGGTTAAACCTACTGTTAGTGGAATGTTTAGCCTTGAAATCAGTAGTATCCCGTTTGGGGAGCGGTGCTTTGGAAATTTGGTAGTGTACTGCTTGTAGATTTTGATCTATACAAGTGAGAAATCTCCATAAACTATATATATTTGGTATTGCCGCGTTCAGGAGACATAGACCTTTCCAAATCGGCTGTGTTCTCATACATAAAGTAAATGATGTTTCTGATATATGTGATTGTTCTTTGTGAAACATGATTTTTTTCATTTTATTGAACACTTGAGACTTGGAGTATCTAAAAACTGCTTGGCAGTAGATGTTCGCATCTAGGACAAAACGGCTGGCAGGGAAAGGGTTAAAATCTTGCTTTCTGTCAAAAATATCTATTTTGTCATTCAAATCTAGCTTGGCATGCACTAGTTAGACACTATTATATTTTCTGACCAAGTTTTTTTTAACATAATTCATTCTGTAAGTAACTTTGCACATAAGTGCTTCTCTTACATAAATAAAGTATCCATATGACCCAAGCAAGGTGCACACAATTAGTAGTAGCCAATTGAGGCCCGCATAAGAAGAGGTGTCCACATTTACTTATTATTGATAAATTTCCCCACAACCATATGGGACTTAACCTCTATATGCAAATACCAATACACAATACAAAATATCCAGGACCATACAGATTATCTTAAAAAGCAATATTTATTGTCACCATGCCAAATGTCTAAAATCAATTAAAAAAAAAAAAAAAAAAAAAAAAAAAAAAAGCAGCGCTGCTTAGGGGGTGGGGATCCCATTTATCCTATTTTGCATGTGTAATACAATACGACACAATGTAAGAAACTGCGTGCACGCTATAGATCAAGACCTCCAATGTGTGTGGATTGCAACCAACTGGATAAATCCGTAATTGAGTGTTCATAGGATGAGGAGAGCGACAGTCGTCGCGGCTGTAGTATAGGTAACCGTTCAAGTGCTCAATTTGACAAAGCCGCAGGTAGCGGCGAAACAGCTGTCGAGGTACAGCGCTGCGAGGGGATTTGCGGTTTCCTGTTTTCCGTCTTGAGGATGATGCGCATCAGAAGCTCAAATGATTGCGGGAGTCGGATGTGAGTATGGAGCGATGAGCAGCCGGTGTGAGAGGTGATCCATCACGGTCAGTAATTTTTCTATCTTGAACAGTGGTTTGCTGCGGAGTGGTGGGATAAATACCATCATATAGCGATTGCCATACCACCAGAGCACCGGAATTTGAATGTCCATTGGATATGTATAGAGGATATTCCCTCCTCTAGTGCCTATATTTATACGATTCAAGACTGCATCATCACGGGCACTAAAGAATTAACCCCACACCGGCTTCGCCCTCACATGCCGTTTTAAATCAGATATCTCATAACTGATTCCAACAAGTACTTTTTCTACCATCAAATTGAGCACTTGAACGGTTACCTATACTACAGCCGCGACGACTGTCGCTCTCCTCATCCTATGAACACTCAATTACGGATTTATCCAGTTGGTTGCAATCCACACACATTGGAGGTCTTGATCTATAGCGTGCACGCAGTTTCTTACATTGTGTCGTATTGTATTACACATGCAAAATAGGATAAATGGGATCCCCACCCCCTAAGCAGCGCTGCTTTTTTTTAATTGATTTTAGACATTTGGCATGGTGACAATAAATATTGCTTTTTAAGATAATCTGTATGGTCCTGGATATTTTGTATTGTGTATTGGTATTTGCATATAGAGGTTAAGTCCCATATGGTTGTGGGGAAATTTCTCTTACATAAATGTTATACATTTGTGAGACAGATTACTTATTAAAATGTACAGAATGGAGTTTGTAATATGACATCCTTTTATGCACTAACCAGAGACATTTATTCTTTGTGCTAGGGATAATTTAGTATACAAAATGGATTTGGGACAAACGGCACCCTACTTTTACTGGTCAACTGTTTGAAAAGGTGATTACTTCAGTATACCCTACAATAATACTTGAGAATATAACAGTATTCAAAAATGGTACAGAGACACGGTTAAAACATTTATTGGTACATTTTATAGAAATTATTTGCCAGTGATCCAAAGATCCACATTCACTAATATTGAATCCAGTAGATGCAAAGTTTGGTGATTATAGTGATTTTTGTGATTATGTCTTTATGGAGTGTCTCAGCATTATATATTAGATCTTCTCCTTGAGATGTAGTGGTTGACTGATTCTAAATAGAACCTAAGTTCTTGCCACTGTATAAATGTGTTATGTGTGTCTTTATGCCAAGACTGACAGAAAGACAAATTTTATTATAAGTGGTGAATGGGCATGAGTTCATATTTGAATCCTACACTTTTCATAATATAATTGTCTAATACATCGATGCAGGGCACACATCGGGAGGCACAGGTGGCAGTACTGTAGTGGGTCCCAGAGGCTATACTTTTATGTAGCCCCAATGGGAAAGGTGGTTATCTGGAGATGGTCTTGATATAGATGAGATAGATTTTTGGCAAAGAATATCTACTGCCCTGGAATGCTACTGAATAGAATTCAGGGCCACCAGGTGATTTTTCAGATTCAACAATAGGGAGGACAGCAATTTCAAAATGTACAGTATATATGCCTTCTTAGTCAGTTTGGCTGCTCTGTAATATTGAAGATAATTTGATATGACATCCTCATGCATTATTTTTTCTGACATGCGGTTTTCCCATGTAAATTTTAAAATCTTCTTCAGCAGATCAGGATCAGGCACTGCCAGGAAAGGACTCTACATCAATAAAACAAATTAATATCAACATTGTTATGTACTGTAAATATATTTATATATAAGACATGAAAGCGTATTTGATCACACCCTAGCACAAAAGTGGCAACTCGGCCACATTTCTCCCCGTGTCTTGGCCCCACATCTCCCACTTTACACATTACAAATAAACACCACCACTGGTAAGTGCTTCAGACTTCCATTCAGCTAGGTGTGGCTAACAACCTCCAAAATGTTAAATATATATATATATAATTTTCAAGATGGACCCACACACCAAACTTTTTCCATTTAATCATTTATTTTAACATTACTCGTGTGTATCCAACGTTTCGACCCTCGTTGGGGCCTTTGTCAAGGATAAAGTGTGAGTGAAAGATCAGTGACATATATACACACATTCCCAACCCCCAGTGTATAAAAATAGGGGCACTTTACAAACATGTATATACACAAAGCCCACAGACAGAAATACACTGCTACACTATCATAGTAACCATCCAAAGCATCTATTGGACTCACTGCCCAAATCACAGATGCTGAGAGTGGTTAGAATCGATAGTGATGCAACGAAGAGACAAGAGGATTTATCCGAAATGTACACCAAGTTCTTAGAGAGAGGATACCCTAAGAAGTTGTTACAGGATATCAAAAATTGGGCATTCACACTCAAACGTGAGGAGGTTTTATGTGAGCAAACAGAGCATAGTAGAAATAAAAAGAGAGATGGTGGAGGAGATATTTATTATGTTAGTCAATATGGGCCATATAGCACGGAAGTGAAGAAAAGTGTTATAAAACTTGTAAACACTGACAAAACAATCTCCAAAAAGCTACCCAAGAGACCTAGATTTAGCTACAAGAGAGGGAGCAACCTGAAAGAAATTTTAAGTCCATCAGACCCCATTAATAAATACCAAAAGTCAGCTATGCAACATTTTCTAACTGAGCGGCCAGGGGTGTACAGATGCTTGGGTTGTGTTATGTGTAGTACTTTGATACAGGGCGCATATTTCACACACCCGCACACTGGCAAAAGATACACCATTCGCCAAAGAATGTCATGTGACACCGCCATGGTTGTGTATATAATCAAGTGCCCATGTGGCCTCATATACTGTGGAAAAACTATCAGGCAGTTAAAGGAAAGAATTGCAATGCATAGGTCTAGCATTCAAGTGGCCTTGGACCCAGATAGGGCAGAGAAAGGTAAAAACAAAAAACAAGATATTTCCCAGCAGCTTGTGGCTAGACATTAGGCAGAAGCTAGGCATAGTCCATCGACATTCAGATGTATGCCCATCGAGCAAATCCCAAAAAGATCCAGAGGGGGAGATCATGATAACATGCTGCTAAAAAGAGAAGCATTCTGGATATACGAATTGGACTGTGTGGTACCCAGAGGATTGAATGGCCAATTGGTCCTCAGTTGCTTTTTGACATAGAAGTGTATTTTCCCGGGGTTTTATAGGCAGATGAAGAATAATGTTTAAAATAATGACATCATCAAATAATGTTTTTACGTAAAAACACATGAGATTTAACATTTTTCAAAAAATCCTTTTTCATTTTAGGTGAAATCAAAATGTATCTGTCGCGCTTGAAATGAAAGTAAAGCAATACTTATGTTTATATGTTTTTATGTATTAATGCATAGCATTTGTACCATTCTTTTTGCTACATTTTCTTGTTATATTTTTTTGTTACATTTCTTAATCAGCACTTGCAACAATTTCCTTTTGAACTACAACATGCACAATGAACTTTGAATATACACAGATACTGGAGTCAGAATACGACATCTAGTGGTGAAATTGGGAAAGTGCTTGTTCACACAAATGATCTATGGAGACTTTTTTTGCACCTATTGCATCAATGGACTACTAATGATGTCATCTTGGTGCCTTTTTTCAAATGTGGGGGTTGGGAATGTGTGTATATATGTCACTGATCTTTCACTCACACTTTATCCTTGACAAAGGCCCCAACGAGGGCCGAAACGTTGGATACACGAGTAATGTTAAAATAAAGGATTGAATGTAAAAAGTTTGGTGTGCCGAGCACCCACGAGCTGATTTACTGGTAAGAGTGCAGGTACCTTCACAAACATTATATATATATATGTGTGTGGTGCCAATACACTACTACACTAGTAACAGCTACAGGCCCATTCATAGTAAGACTAGTAATTTCCAAAGGCTCACTCAAATTCATCAGGTGAAGAAAAAACTAGTGAAAGCCAGAGAATAGAAGGTTCACTGTATGCGTTATTAGTACTGTGAAAATGTGACAGAATAAGGCTGGTGGCTCCAAAATAAAGTCATATGGACAATCAGTTTTATAAAATTATAGAATAAATGCATGCATTAGCCAATTTTACCAGTGTGGGGACGTGCCTCTCCATAGGATATTGGACTGCAGGCTTTTTCAAAACAATGAGCTATATGCCTGAAGACTTCATGTTTCCACTAGTGGTCAGGCTTGACATAAAAAAGTGGGGGCCCATACACCAACTTGGCCATGCTCTCGACTCAGGGCAAGGTCCCCAACCCTTTTTACCCGTGAGCCACATTGAATCATAAAAAAGATTTGAGGAGCAACACAAGCATGAAAAAAGTTTGTGGAATGTCAAATAAGGCCTGTGATTGGCTATTTGGTAGCCCTATGTGAACTAGTAGCCTACAGGGGGCTCTGTTTGGCAATACACCTGGTTTTTATGCAACCAAAACTTGCCTTGAACCAGGAATTAAAAAATAAGCACCCGCTTTGAGGCCACTAGGAGCAACATCCAAGAGGATGGAGAGCAATATGAGCAATATGCATACTCTCTCAAACCCCAGTCTCCCCAAAATTCTACTGGGCCCCAGATAGTCCTTTCTGTAGTTTCCATAGGGTGTAATCTAAATCTTGTAGTTAGCATTCCATGCAGGCAACAGTTATGACACACCTAGTGGGGAAATTACTAATCTGTACTATTACAAATGACTGAAAAGAGTTAAAAAGGAAGAGCTATCATGCTTAGCGTCTCGTAACACCCCATCATTAATGAATGGAGTTGTTTATACCTACTCCTCAACTATAAATAGACTAACCATTATAAATTATTATTCCTTTTTATCTACTACTTTCATTGTACTATGTTATTGTGACATCTTTGCATACTAATCATATATTATATAATTCATTTTGGCCGTATACATTATGGGCTTGGGTGCCCCCAGAAATTGATATATAGTAAAACTGCGCAAATGAATGGCACTCCTATTTTAGATTGCATTGAATGAAGTTGACAAAGCAGATTTTTTTCCTTGTCACACTGACCTTCTCATTGTGCAGGAGGTGATTTTGCGGCATCAAACATCTTCTTTCTTCCCTCCATACCAGACATTGCTTCCACATTTTTGCGCCAATCACTCACTTCAACTGGGCGTTCCTGATTAGAAATACATGTATATTGCTTTTTGCTATTAAAAAGCACACCGCTTACAGAGAAGCAAGTACAAACACAAATTGTACTAACACACATTTTAATTTCTGTGAATGTTAAATATCTTGATTTTATTTTTTTTCCCATTTTTTTCATCTGCCATTGAAAAAAATTCTAAGAAAGTAAAATAAGCAATTAAAAGTTATTGAGTTGCAAATAGCATGTTTTTATAGTGTTAAAATAATAAAGATAAAAGTGTAACAAGGAGGAGAACGGACATGAAAAATAACTTTTATTATTCATGTGTTAATAGTTGGGCAATATTCAGCCAGCAGGTGGAGCCAATGCCTAAGGTTGGCATGCATGGGAAATCCCCTGCAGGAGCCTATTTAATAAGTGCAGGAGCTGTGCATTTCCTTTTTGGCCTAGGAACATCTAGTGGCAAGACTGACATGGCCAGACAATTTTTGGGAGACTAACTCCTTAAGGGCTAGCTACTAGTAGAAGAGTGAGCTCACTCTAGGAGTGAAAGATAGTTAGGCTAGTGAGAAAAGACAGTCTGTTGTCCCAAAGAAAAGTGAGTAGGTTGGGGTAGAGCTCCGGAGGCAATTGTGTACCAGGTAGGGAAATGAAGCGTTCAGTTGTAGGTTAGAGGAGAACCTACAAGAGAAGTGCAAGTACTGTATGTGAGGTCACCACAGAGAAATGGGTGGAGTTTTACAGTGAGAGGAGGCCCCTGTATGGCTAATGGCACTCTGCCTGTGGATCCCTACATGACAGGTGTCCTGGATGCTTCAGGATAGGGAAATCTGCAGAAGTATTGTGCATTGTGTAACTAATATTCTTCAGTTGACAACCAGTGCCACAGTCTGTAGCCTTCCTCCCTTGAAGAAACTGTCAATAAAGTGTACCATTGTTCATCACAACTTTGTTAGTATGACAGATGCTATCCCTGTTAATTTTAAAAGTCAAATTTCCATTTCTTAAGCAAAATTCATCTCTTCTAGAACTGAAGCACTTTCTGCACTATAAAAGATAAGGGACATCAAGACAGAATTGTTGAACACACAGTGCTACCTGAGGCAATGTACTCTTCTTTGCTCAGGTTAATACTCCTTACTGGGGATTTATACATAGTTATATCTCACACATTGTAAACAACCCCAACTTGGCCAGTCTTTTGGTGGAACTCTGCATAAAAAAAGATTTATTGTTACAAGTTGCTAGCCAAACATGCCATTTGGGAATAGCTCCTTTAATCAAGCCTATGACTGAAATGCGCTAGGCGTGTTTGGCTAGCAGCTTGTTACAATAAAACTTCTTTTATCTGGAGTGCCGCCTATTCTTGTATGGATGTTATATTAAAAAAAGACTGGCCAAGTTGGGGTTGTTTACGATGTAGGAGATATAACTGTATAAATCCCAGTAAGGAGTATAAACCTGAGAAAAGGAGAGTACCTTGCCTCAGGTAGCACTGTGTGTTAGGTTAGAAGGCGTGGCAAAAAAATCCTTTTGGTAAGAGAAATTCAGTTTATTCAAATGGAAATTCAACAATTCTGTCTTGATGTCCCTTATATTTTATAGTGCAGAAAGTGCTTCAGTTCTCGAAGAGATTAATTTTGGTTAAGAAATGGAAATTTGACTTTTAAAATTAACAGGGACAGCATCTGGCATACTAACAAAGTTGTGTGTTACAACAAATCTTTTTTTATCCAGAGTTCCACCAAAAGACTGGCCAAGTTGGGGTTGTTTACCATGTGTGAGATATAACTATGTATAAATCCCCAGTACGGGGTATTAACCTGAGCAAATGAGAGTACATTGCCTCAGGTAGCACTGTGTGTTAGGTTAGAAGGGGTGGCAAAAAAATCCTTTTGGTAACAGAAATTCAGTTTATTCAAATGGAAATTCAACAATATGGATGTTATATTGAAACAGTTGGGATGCTGGAGGCTGAGCCCCTTGGACTGTGAATGAAAGGAGCTTGAAGTGGTTGCTTGGTTTCTACTGTGAGTATTTTGAATTTTTAACAACAAACTTTCCATACCCTTTACCAGCTTAGTTGTCCCTCTCTGGACCCTCGGCAATTCAATGATATCCAAGCACCGAAGATCAAAACTGCACAGCATATTCTGAGGCCTTACCAGCATTTTTAAAGAGGGAGAATAACCCCTCCTTCCACAAATCTATGCCCCTTTTAGAAACAGCTCAAAACGATATTTGCCCTTGCAGCAGCTGCCTGGCATTGCTTCCTACAGCAAAGTTTATTATCTACAAGGACTCCAAGGTTTTTCATTATGGATTTGCCTAGTGCAGTCCACAATTTTTTTCATCTGATACAGATTTGCCATGTGTTTTTCCTCACCATTAAACATTAACATTAAATATATAGTGAATAAAGTACCCCCTCTTGTAAAATATAAGGATATTATAAGTTACCGAGGAGTTTCATGACCATATAAAAGTACGAGGCCGAAGGCCGAGTATTTTTATACAGGTCATGGAACTCCGAGGTAACTTCTAATATCCTCATATTTTACAACTGGGGGTACTTTATTAATTATAATACACAAATTTTAGTGAGTCATGTGACAGAAATTACATCACTACTCACCGTTTATAACTGATGACATCACTACTCACCGTTTATAACAATATAATTTACAAGATATTCATGGCTTTTGTGTATTATATATATTATATTATACAAAACTGTATTCCACAGTTAATTTTAAGTAAAAATATATTGTCACCTTCTCAGTGTCCTCTTTCTTTACAGATTTCAAATTGGCACGGAGGTCCATGGAAACCTTGTGCTTTGAACCCAAAAGTGCACGAAGCATGGCATCTGCAGATACTCGTACTCTGCGCAGAGCAGGCCTCTTAAACTTCCCACGAAGATCCAGCACCTTCATCCTCAGATCTTGAATCTTAGTAAAGGAAATAAATATGAATTTGATGACTTCAGCAATCTATGCAAAAGAGAGTAGTTATATATATATATATATAAAAGATACACATGCTGGTTACCCCAGATTTCTGCTGTCATACATTATTACCAAAATGATGGAGTTAATGGCACAGCAGGCAAAAAAATGAGAAAAACAAGTTTAGGCTTACTGCATGAATCCAATGTATACAGGTGATAAGATTACTTAGCCCGACAGCAGGGAATATAATGGCTTTTAACTAAGTAATTGGTTATTACTTATCACTTCTAATTTATTATTGTGCTGTATGCTTGTATTAATGTTTGCAGTTGATTGCAGCTAATAATTTATTGTAAAATGAAAATTTTAACTTTTATTTCAGACTGCACCTATCACAGGGAATTATGAATTTCAACAGGCACCGACAAGTTAGAAAGCAAACATCTGATTGGTGGTTATAGGCAACATCTCCGGATGTTTGTCCCCAATGTTAAAAATATGCCCCTTAATCTTATTCTCTTAAAGGCATATTCATATCTGTTTTCAGTGGGTGATTTGACAGCTCTTTATTTATTTAGGTAGCAGTTTATGGCACAGATATATCAGAAAGTGATTTCACCCTTTGATACAAATGTCCCTTGCAGTGACATAATTAAAACATTTTCAACAAGCAAAAGGTTTCTTACCTCCCTGGTGTTGTGATTGACTTTGACTTCAATATCATATCTTTCCTCATCCACAATGCCAACTTTTTCATGTAAATCTCTGCATAATTCCTGTTGGATTATGGCCAAAACCAGGTCAGAGCAATGATATAATACTTATTTAATGCACAAAGGCTAAGCTAAGTATCGAACTGTGATCCCTGAAGGAATTAAAACAATTCATTACTGATATATCTAAACTTTCCTTACTTTCAGCGAGTCAGTACATTTTAAAAAAAATGGCCTCTTTTAACAAAGCAGATACTTTTCTTATGCTTTAAATAGTCAAATGCTATTCTGTTCTATGGAGTGATAGAGGTTAGTGTTAGGTTTTACCTGTTTTACCCACACACCCCTCTACCTCTGCCCAGAAGGTGGAAATGATGGGGTATCACAGGTTCTGCTCAAGGCAAATAGCGAATTGTACAGCTGGGATGATGCGATTGATTACATTACATATTATGCTTAGGATATACATATATGTGTGTGTGTGTGTGTGTGTGTGAAGAATAGTGACAGTCGTGGGACTTTTCTGATGCAAGCAAGAGTTGAATATTTATTCGGACTCAACATTTCGATCCCTCACAGGGATCTTGGTCAGGAGAATACAAAACAAACCTTTTGTATTCTCCTGATGAAGATCCCTGTGAGGGATCAAAATGTTGAGGATTCGATCCCTCACAGGGATCAACTCTTGCTTGCATCAGAAAAGTCCTGTGAGTGTTGCTATTCTTCACATATATACAGCTACATTGTTTCTGGCAATTACTGGAGTGCACCGTCGGGATATATACATACATATATATACAGTGTATATATATACAGTGTATATATATATATATATATATATATATATATATATATATATATATATATATATATATATACAGTATATATATTTTCAAACAAAAAGTCCAGACTTCCAATTGCAAGTAAAAAAAGGCCTTTATATGAAAAAATTGCTGCAACGTTTCGAAGCTCCCACTTCTTTGTCAAGCATCACATAATATCATGACATCATTTCCTATTTAAAGGTAACCAATTAACACACTTAACAGGTGAATCGGTATCTTACAAGGTTTAAGCCCCAATGCACTTTATATAGTCAACAAGTACAAACTATAGTACATATTCAGTACTGTGGACCTCCTAACATATTACATCTTAAATCATTAGCAAGCTAAACTTAACAAGGTCAAAATAGAACAACAGTATCTCCATGTGTGTTACAATACATAGTCCCTATTGCCCCCCTATATGCACAAGATTTACATTCACATAAAAGCATGTAAGTCATACTCCCTATTGAGTCCCCTAGGATGTAGTGTTTGTAATGTATGTATCCAAAATTTCTCCTTCCTTTGGAGTAACAAGAGTCTGTTGCCCCCCCCCCCGACGTGGGGGGGAAACAGGCTCTATCACCAGAAATCTCAGGGCTGCTGCTGAATGTCGCGCACAATGAAAATGAAATGGAACTGGCAATTTCAATACTTCTTTTCGGATCGTAGAATTATGTTGACTGATCCTATCACGGATCGGTTGTATAGTTTCACCAATATAGGCCAAACCGCAGGGGCATTTAAGCATATACACAACATACTCTGAATCACAAGTAAAGTGACCCTGTATGTCGAACTTCTTTCCTGTGTATGGATGTGAAAAAACATTGGTACCTATTACGCTAGAGCACTGATTACACCTACCACATGAGTGCATGCCATTCCTAAGGGGAGCCAAAAGCCTCTGTGGACTCACTTTCATTGTGCCCAAATCTGATTTAACAAGCCTGTCCCTTGTAAGACATAAGTGGTGCTCTCCTTAATAATGGCCAGTGTCTATGTATTATACAATGTACTTTACGTACACTAGGATGATAAGTATGTACAAAAGGAATACGTTTCCCTTCTCGTTTCCCTTGTGGTTTCTCCTGAATAGTTACTCGATCCAATGCCTGAACCTGTGTTACCTCCTGACTCAACATCTTACTGGGGTACCCACTCTCAATAAACTAAGAGGTCATCTCTTCCAGTCTGGTGGTCAATTTCTCTTCCTTAGTCACTATACTTTTGACCCGCAAAAACTGTGACCTGGGGAGAGAGGAAACATTAGCTCTAGGATGCGCACTCTCATACCTCAGCAAATTGTTCCGATCCATAGGTTTCACAAACAAATCAGTAAACAGATGTTCTCCTTTCCGGTACACGCTGGTGTCTAAGAATGTCACAGACTCCTCGCTAAACTCAAGTGTAAATTTTATAGAAGGGACACAGACATCCAAGTATGTCTTGAATGCCTGTAGGGATCCAACGAATTTGTTGAGGGTCACATACATACAGGGTCACTTTACTTGTGATTCAGAGTATGTCGTGTATATGCTTAAATGCCCGTGCGGTTTGGCCTATATTGGTGAAACTATACAACTGATCCGTGATAGGATCAATCAACATAAATCTACGATCCGAAAAGAAGTATTGAAATTGCCAGTTCCATTTCATTTTCATTGTGCGTGACATTCAGCAGCAGCCCTGAGATTTCTGGTGATAGAGTCTGTTGCCCCCCCACGTCGGGGGGGGGGGGCAACAGACTCTTGTTACTCCACAGGAGGGAGAAATTTTGAATACATATGTAACCCTTTCGACACCCTTTTGTCTGTGTTACACTCCACGTGTGGCGCTTACCTGATGACACGGGACAAACCTGAGCCACTCCGCAGTGGTATTGGGAGAGACTGGGTACCTGGTACTTACTAGCGCAGTGCCTCCACCTAGTGGGATCCGGGAATGATATACGGTTGGCCCCACTAGGAATACAGTAATAACACACACTATTGGTTAAACTAAATAAGAGTTTAAATAAAATAAATGGGCACCTAATACATGCAGCACTCCTAACCGGTGGCAATAGGGCCTCACTAACTAACTTGCTAGCGCAATCTGTCTAGCTAACTAAGAACAAAGGTAAAGTCCTTTAATGTCCTTTATTACACAGCCTGTTTATTTTCAGCGCTCTTTAGGGTACTGTCCCTTTAAACAGGATACGCACAAATCCTCTTTGGATACTTCAGTGCTCTCTTTAGGTGAATCCAGCACATTCAGGCATACAGTGCGATTACCAACCCCTTTGGATGCTCAGATAGGAATCTCCTGCTGTTTGTTCCTCCAGTCAGTATTCCCCTCACACTCTCTGTCTCTCCAGGCACAGTATGTGGCTTCCCTGTGCCAGCCTGATGCAAATGAATGCCTTTGGTGCAGCCTCTCAGCTCTCTGGTCCCACCAGCAGCTCTCTTGCTTCCTTCTCTGTCCACCATGCGGCTCTCTATGCCAGGATTTCTTCTTTTGCCAGTCTCTGTGACTTCCTTTTCCTGCCTCCCACTCCTTAGCTGCTGTGTCACTTCCTACTGCACTGAATAGCTGGTTGCTAGGTAACAGCTTACAGCACACAGACACAGGCTCTCTGCCCTTACAGGGATAAGTGCAATGATTTTGCACGGATTCCATACACATACATTACAAACACTACATCCTAGGGGACTCAATAGGGAGTACGACTTACATGCTTTTATGTGAATGTAAATCTTGTGCATATAGGGGGGCAATAGGGACTATGTATTGTAACACACATGGAGATACTGTTGTTCTATTTTGACCTTGTTAAATTAAGCTAGCTAATGATATAAGATGTAATATGTTAGGAGGTCCATGGTACTGAATATGTACTATTGTTTGTAGTTGTTGACTATATAAAGTGCATTGGGGGTTAAACCTTGTAAGGTACTGATTCACCTGTTAATTGGTTACCTTTAAATAGGAAGTGATGTCATGATATTATGTGATGCTTGACAAAGAAGCGGGAGCTTCGAAACGTTGCAGCAATTTTTTCATATAAAGGACTTTTTTACTTGCAATTGGAAGTCTGGACTTTTTTGTTTGAATATATGTTTTGTCCATAATTTGGATTAAGTCACAGATTGGGATACCGCTCCACACCAGTTTGTATGGATATATATATATATATATATATATATATATATATATATATATATATATATATATATATATATATATATATATAGTCAAACACAAGAGTCCTCTGCACTCAACCCATTATCAATATATTTAAGACAGAGACATTTTGTGTATACTGCTACTAAAAAATGCCTTACCCTTTAAACAAAACAGGGATTGTTTGTCCATATATTGCAATATATTTAAGCTGGCCAACTACGTCAAAGTCATCCCATATCTGGCCAGTCCTACGCTTAATTTTCATCTGATTCATTAAGAATTCTATTGCTTCATTATACATTTTACAAAGGGACTAGGTTTTACCTGCAACTTACTAGCTGCTTTCAAAGTAAACCTCCATACTTGGCTGCCCTTTTATTAGACACCAGTGGGATCACCTGACTATAGCTGGGAAGGGTGGGAGCTACAACATGGAGCTGGTCACTGCTCCTGTATAAACTATAACAAACAAGGGAAAGTTGTGCTCACCACTATTTTTTAAAAACCATTAGGCGGGGGTGCAATGAGGCTGTGACCACAAAATACATATAGTCAAACACAAGAGTCCTCTGCACTCAACCCATTATCAATATATTTAAGACAGAGACATTTTGTGCATACTGCTACTAAAAAATGCCTTACCCTTTAAACAAAACAGGGATTGTTTGTCCATATATTGCAATATATTTAAGCTGGCCAACTACGTCAAAGTCATCCCATATCTGGCCTTGTTTGTTATAGTATATATATATATATATATATATATACACACACACACATTTTCCATGGGGTGACAGTGCTGATGAGGGAATCCATACCCCCTAGAAGTACAGCACTCTTTGCAATGCTTTTTATTTTAAAAAAAATGTAATTGCCCAAGTTTTTAAAAACAAAAACAAAAAACTAAGCCTGTCTGGTTGTAACTAATACACACAGACTTGTCCTTACTAACCCAGGACAAGGGACTTGTGCCCAAATCCCTTAAAGGCAAAATGCACAAATAAGTTTTCACACTTACGAAGCAGTATGCTCACTGCTTTCACCAAGACTTGCTCTGTGACTGTAAAACCCATCTAACCCCTGTGCAACTGTAGCCTAATCACCAGGCATCTACCTGTCTGGAAACTCAATTCACCTGGAGTGGCCTACTGGAATGTAGGACTCGCCCACTTTTGTCCATTGACTCCAGGGACTCAGTAACCTAGCTTTTACTTAAGCAGAACAATAGTAAAATAAAACATTTTATTTTTGCCCATTGCAAAACTGACATTTGCCAAAGTTACTACAAACATATGGCAGGAATCTAGGTGAACATCAACCTGTTTTCCAGTGCTTCTTTACAATATACAGTATATGTATACAGTATCAATCCATCTATCTGTACTGTATATGGAATCTCCAGTGTGTAGTTTTCATATACTGCTATAAATAATGGTACCATTATCTGGTATCTCCAATTTAAATGTACAATTATCTAAGAAAGGGGGTGTCCAAACTAAAGTCCAACAGCTGTTGATGTAAAACAATTCTCCATTTCCTCTAAATGCCAGTAATGATTCCACTCATATTACAAGAACTAATGTATCAGTGTTACAACAAGTTACAGATCAGAATTCATGACTAAACATTCCAGATAAATAATATAACCATTGCATGCTACAGCTTTTATTTTCCTGCAATCATGGGCCCTTGATTATGTTAAACACGGTAAGATGACATATATGCCCATGTCATGCAACTTACAATTCAAAAGTATATAATGATGAGCAAGATATTTAGAATATCTAAAGATAATGACCCAATAAACCCATAAATTATTATTAAATAACCAGATCAACAAAAAACCAAACCTCACATGGTGGAATAACAAAATGAAAATATTTTATAATGACACTAAAACTGCTCAATAAATAAAGATACTTGAATTTGTAACAGCTCCAAAATGTTTGATTTCTGTCTAGGATCAATTTGATCAAAATAAAGCAACCAATTTTCAGAAAATCTGAGTTCACAATGAGGTAGTTCTTATTTGGTTTTTATGGCCTCTTGCTAGCATAGCTGGTTTAATTGTGCTAAAATATCATTTATGGAGGGGAGAGACTGTAAAACCCAATACATAAACAGGGCATTTTAAGTAGCCTTCATAAAGGGGAAAATTAAATTCAAGCTCATATTGGGATTAGACTTGCAAAGTATACTCAAAGTAAAAGGAGGAGGACCAATGTTTAAAAGGGCATAAACTGGGGATAGAACCAAGTTTAATTTCAACTTAGAGCAGATAAAGTCTTTTACTTTTTGCCATACTAAGGTAATGTGAGGACAGCTCCAAAGGTAACGAAAAAGGTTTACATTTTCCTGTTTGCATTTAGGGCAAAATGAAAACTGTCCCAAGCTTTTACAGGAACGATAAAGTTTTCCTAAACCAAGATGGATTAGTTTAAAGTGTTGAGCTCTCCAGATGTCTGAAGAAAAACATTTATTCAATTTAACAATTGACGAGGTTGACAGGGTGGGGGTAATGTCAATTAAAAGGTAATTTGACCATCACAAAGCCATATCTGAAAGGGGGTGTTTAAGGTCAGAGGAGGGACCCCAAATCTTGCAAGCTAAATAGTTAATATTTAAGAGCTCTAAATTATCACACAAATCAGCTATCACCTCAGCTACCCAATGTTTCTGGATAGCAAACACATTGTTGCACTTTTAATAATCATACAGTATATAGACAGTGGTAAGATATTTTCAAATCAGTTTGATTTTTTAGACCAGCCCAAGTAAAAAGATTCTCATTAACAGGATTGAAAAAGTCTTTAATCAATAACGGCTGTTGCTTTTTTGGAAAGAGAGAAAAGGGAAGAATAACCAGGTTTAGATATTTTCCAAAGGAGTTGGATAGGCATATATGTTTTCTAGTCATGATTGAAACCATGACTAGAAAACAACAGTTTCCAAGTAAAAAAATTGAGTCCCTTAACAATGGGTTAACTCTACATTTGAGGGGAATGTCTTTCCATTTCAAATGAAGAATCTCCAATATGTGAGCATGGAATATAGGGAAAAGTTCAAGAGCTGGATTTGTGAATTTATAACCACCTAAAATCCACTCCATGAGGTATCCTCAAATTGTGGCTATATTAAAGCATCTAAAGCAGGGGTCCCCAACCTTTTTTACTCGTGAGCCACATTTAAATGTAAAAAAGAGTTGGAGAGCAACACAAGCATGAAAAAGACCATGGGGATGTCAAATAAGGGCTGTTATTGGCTGTTTGGTAGCCCCTATCTGGACTGGTAGCCCTCAGGAGTCTCTGTTTGGCAGTATACCTGGTTTTTATGCAACCAAAACTTGCCTCCAAGCCAGGAATTTAAAAATAAGCACCTGCTTTGAGGCCACTGAGAGCAACAGCCAAAGGGTTGGAGAGCAACATGTTGCTCGCGAGCTACTGGTTGGGGACCACTGATCTAAAGTAAGGTAACTTTACATCTCAAGAGTCCTTTTCTCTTTACAAATTCACTAAAATATAATTTCACTGACAATAGTGGCTCAGTAAAGCTGGAGAATCATATAGAAGGGTTTAAAATGATGAATATTTTTTTTTCCAACCTAAATTAATTATGTAACTGTAATACTTGTTTTTCAAAATAATAACTACTAATAAATCATGGGGCCAGGGAATCTATCTACACTTATCCAGGGGCATAACTATAGAGGAAGCAGACCCTGTTGCTGCAAGGACGCTCAAAAGTTACAGGGGCCCTAATTATTTAGCCAATGTAAAACCTCTTGTGGGGGGGGGACCAAAAATTAATTTGCGGTGGGAACCAGTAACATCTAGTTATGCCAGTGCACTGATCTGAACTAATCTGAATACTCAGATGTAGGTCGATGTAAGAAAAGGCACATAGGAACATTGTATTCTACAACTAAAATGGGCCAGGTGGTTGCATTGTACAACTAGCATGACAAAGTTTTGATCACCATGTTTTTAAATGGAGCTAGCACTCCAGTGCTAAAAGTAATAAAAGCAAACAATGTTTGCTACAGGTCTTACCAATATCAGAAGGTAGCAATTACTAGTCACCTGTTTAAAAACATATTGGTTGTGTAAGAGATGCACAGGAAAAGATCTTTGTCGTGTATTATTAGTCAGTGGTAGGTGTATTATTTGCCAGTGTTAAAGTGGTACACAGTTTGCTTCAGGGAAAATGTCTAGTGTTGCAGCAACTAAGTCTGTGTTATTTGGTTGGCTCCAGAAAAGTTGCATAAATGTGTCCCTGGAATGGAGGGAGAGGGCGGGTCCTCCATTCCATACTCCATTTAGTGTTTGTAGCTGCCCAACTATAGGTAGCTGCTTAATTAGGCTATGGGTACCCAGCAAAATAAAAGAGGTGGGGCATTATACCAGGGCTCTGGATGCTTCCTTGTGTGTAGGGGGTTGTGGTGCTGCCAGAAGGTGAGCCAGGTCAGAGTGTGGTGAGTCACTATCATTGCAGTGAATAGTCAGAAGGGCTTAGTGAGAGGCCATAAATAGTGATGGGCAAATCTGACCAGTTTCGCTTCACCAAAAATTCGCCAAAATGCTTTGAAGTCTATGGGCATCAAGATTTTCAATTTTTTTTTATCACACAACAATTTTTTTCATCCATTGGTGTCTATTGGCGTCATTTTGCCAGCGAAAAATTTCTGCAGAAAATTTCGCTCATCACTAGCTAGAATGTTCAAGAGTGTGAAAGCCTCCCTGTTTGGTGAAAGCCCCAGGAAAGAGAAAGTTTTGAATATGTTTTCTTGAAACACAGTTGAGCTGTCATTTTCTATGATCTTTAATTTGGAAGAATTTGGCAAAACAAATCAGTTTTTTGCTGGAAGAAGCAGTGTTCCTGTCTCTGTGATGCAGATCCTATGCTAACCTGCCTACTGTAGCTAATTTTCTCAAAACCTGCTTGTTCAGACATAAGGTTTGTCACAGTTGCTATGGGTTGCTGAACCTAGGCAAACTTTGTGCCTTTTATTACACATTGTTAAAAAATGTGTGGAGACTTTTGTCAGCTACAATTGTGTTGTAATTTTGTGGCACTTTGCTTCATTAATAGGTGAGGCTTATGGATATAAAAAAGTAAATAAAATGTCTTTAATACACAAAAAATACATATTTAAATTTATTTACAATAAACAGGTTTTAAAAAGAACTATGCTTAATTAAAATGTGTAATGTAATAACCTATTATTGAAAACTATTCCACATTTTGATAAATTTTATTACATTTATAACTTATAACATTTGGGGGCACATTTACTAAGGGTCGAATATCGAGGGTTAATAAACCCTCGAATTTGACCCTCGAAGTAAAATCCTTCAAATTTGAATATCGAATTTGAAGGATTTATGCAAATGCTACGATCGAACCATCGAAGTAAACATCTGAGAATGAAGTTTGTCATCCCTTAACTGTCTGGAAAGGCTTTCAGCTGTTCATTGTAACATAGTTTGTAGTATATGCTTTTATTTAGCCACAACAGCATTAGAAAGTTTGGAAAACTATGTTGCAATAAAGTTAATGTTACAAATCACCCTGTTGGTGTTCAGTTAGCCTGAGGTTAAGGCTTTGTGCAGGTCTGTCAAGTTCTTCTATATCCAATGCTGCACAGATCACACTTTGACGTTTCTGTGCACAAAGTGCCTTACCCAGGTTTGCTTTTACTGGAACTATTGGTCCTTATCTAAACCATGAAAAATAGCTTTGTAACATTATGCCTCCGCCACAAAACATTAGAGTACAAATTATGCATTAAAAAGGTTGTGTAATAAAAGGCATTAAGTTTGCCCAGGAGCAGTAAATCATAGCAAACAATCAGCAAGTAGCTGGTTGATATGGGATCCTGCTCTTGGGCAAACTTAGTGTATTTTATTACATATTGAGTTAATTGTCTACTGGCATCTCAATTCAGACTTTTGGAGTCCAATTCATAACTTCAGAAAGTGCTTTTGTGTTTGTTTGTTTGTTTGTTGTTGGTTACCCATGGAAGCCCATCCTCTTAAGCTTACAACTAATAGTTCTTGTGTCACCATAGTTTCGTCACCATCGTTTCCAAAGACTGCCTTAAGTTCAGCAGTAAGTCTTCCAGTCAAAGGAATGGAAATTATATGCATTACATGCATCAGAACCCATCTGTCTTCTTTGGTAAGTTTATGTGGACAACCATGTTATGTATCAAATATTTATATGTAATATAATGGATAAACCAACTATAACATGAACTGTTTGGACAGCACTAGCCTAATGATGAATTACTTTGAATACTATAGCTCAGGCACATATTTAAACCAGTGTATAAAAATAGAAGTCTAGTACCTGTAGTACAGTTAGTGAAAGGCCAAGGTAGTTTTCACGGGGTACTCTCTCATTTAAGTATTTTTCCTTTTCTTCTTGTGTATTGATATGATCCTGATCCCATGCCTCCTTTGCTTTTGCCAGCATTAAACTCTGTAGGGAATCCAAAGCTGAGTAAGCTATCATTATTATTCTCCATTCAACATATTATTTATTGCCTTCTATTTATTTCATATCTGTTACCTTTAGTAAGAGTTTGCGGGATGCTGAAATTTTCGATTTCCTCTGTTGAAAAGTAACCATTTACAAAAGAGAAATAATTATGTTTCAAACATAAGTCAAAAATCTGAGCAAAATACAAAAACAAATCATGTATAGATACATGGTAAAATAATATGAATTTGATGAGGATGACAGAAAAGACTGATATATAAAAATGTTCTTACCTCACTGTGTAAACAGATTCATAAAAATGAAATGGAAAGCAAAAATGCAAACAGTATATTTTAGTTTCAGGATGCAAGGCATATAGATGGTATCAATCAGCAGAAAAAATAATTAAAATACTCACAGTTCAGGCATGTTGGGATCACCTAGTTGACTAGAAAAGAGGGATTATTTTGTGAGGAAAAAAGGAACAGAGGAAATAAGGGAAAAAACATTCTATGAGTAATACTGTACTAGCCAATGTATTAAGTGATCTACCACCACATCTATTACTTAGGAATACTGTATATTGTTATTGCAAACGGAGGGCAATAAACTATTATACAGTTTTTACAGGAGTAAATTTGTAATACTAAATATTGGTTAATAACTTTTTGCCCTTTTACTGCCACAGATAGTAGATTCTATGATACCGTAGACTCTATGATACCATATTTGGAAATCATAATAACACATACTTTCCAAAACCATATACTTTCCTGGAGTCAATTTATACTGTATGTAATGTCTATGTTTAACAACATAAAAAATGCAGGCAGTTTGTTGATTTTGCAGTGGCCAAATGGGATCATGAAAAATAACCCCCCCAAAAAAAAAAACAATTGATGCAACAAATGCATACATTTCCATTGATTCATACAAATTAATATTGATACCACTATGTGTAATATAGTCTATGATTTATGCATATTGGGAACCAGATGCTTAAGTTATCCCCTGGTATTAATATTTAGTATGCTTTACATTTAAATGTGAGTGATAAGCTGTAACATGCAAAATTTGAGGTGGTATAGGACCTGTAATTCAGAAATATTGGGACCTGGGGTTTTCTGGATAACAGATCTTTCCAGATCCAGCGTCATACCTTAAGTCTACTAGAAAACCATTTAAACATTAAATAAAACCAAGAAGCTGGTTTTGCTTCCAATGAGGATTAATTATATCTTAATTTGGATCAAGTACAGAGTACTATTTTATTATTACAGAGAAAAAAATAAATAATTTTTTAAAATTTGGATTTTTTTTTATTATAATGGAGTCTATGAGAAATTGATCTTCCATAATTCGGAGCTTTCTGGATAATAGGTTTCTGGAAAACGGATCCCATGCCTGTACATTTAAAAATCCTCTTACAAAGGTTTATAAATTTGAAGTAAAAATACATATTTACACAATTTTTAATGCATTTTCCAAAAATTATATGGTGTCCTGGGGTAAAATACTGTTGGTTACATTGTTCACCTTAAAGTGAATAAGTCTTAGAGCCACATTTATCATGTCAAATTTTAAATTCCTGTGTGTTTTCTTAAACTCCTTTAAATTCTATTGAATTTGAAATTCGATTGGGGGAAATTTATTAATAGAATTGAATTGTTAAAACTTGGACAAATTTTACAGATCCGAAGACTCAAATCGAATTTGATTTGAATAAAAAAAGGCTACAAACATCACCAAATTGAGCCCTGGACCTGTCCCATTGACTTATACAGTAATTTGGCAGGTTTTAGGTGACAAAGAGTTGAATTTGAATTCTTAAAGGGCCAGAGTATGATAAATCTCGAAAATCAAATGAGTTCGCATAATTCCCTAGTCGAATTTTAACCATAAAAAAATTCGAAAATTTTAATTAGAATTATAATTTTCAATTCAACCCTTAATAATTCTGCCCTTTAGTGATGTGAAGTTTTCAAGTGTATTACTATGGTATTTTAAAATACAATTCAGTAACTATCCATAAAAATATATATATAGCTCTGGACCAGTTGGATTACACCAAAAGTCTGCTATTGGCTTTTAATATAAAACTCGGTAGTCATATAACTAAATATATTTAATACTGGACCTTTTGGGAGACATAAAATCAGCTGTATTTTTGAGAATAAAATAAAACATGTTTAGAAAAATACTGATTATTAAGTCAGTGCTGTAAACACACAAGCAAACACGCACAATTTATGGTAACGTGACACAAGTTAAAAAAAAATTATTATACAGCAGTGCAATATGTCTATTTGTCTATACATATGAATAACCCATACCAGAGAGCAAATTCATTGCCTGAGCAATTTTCTGTAGTGCTGTTTCCCACAACAACTAATGAGCTACTGTCTTTGAATATTTTCTACTACATACAAACACCCATACTCATACTGATTTTTCCAGCTCCCTCCAGTTCAGTTGTCTTTGTAATGTGACCCAATGTCTCCCTTTCCATGTGCCTATGGGGAAGTATAACACAAACTGGCTAGTGTGCTTAGGGCTGGTGATTGATGCAGCCTACTGATCAAAGCAAAGCAATATGAATGATGCTTTCACTGTGGAATTTGGCTGTTCGAGTAGTCTCTATAACAGTGCTTACTGTATGTGTCCCTAACCCATCAAAAAGTCATAGCACTAGAGAGGGGCACAGTTTTCTAGCAGATCCTGTGCTACCCCACCACCCTCTTGTCAAGCACTGCTGTGATTCACCAAGTGATCAGCTATACTAATTAGACAGCTTACATATTTCCATGATGCTCTATGTTGCCTGTGTCACCAGACAACTCAGTATAATTATGGGTGGCTCACAGCATGGAAGTAGTGCAGTGTACATATTCTTGCAGCCTTACAAATCTTTATGGGCACAGTTTTGCTAGGGGGTATCATAAAAGCTGGACTAATTGATCTGGGGCACTATGGAACTTAAATTCAAAATATCTATGGCAGTAAAAGGGCTAAAAGTTATTAGCTAATATGTATAAACTAGTTACTCTTGTAAAAACTGTAAAAAAGCCTGTGGTGAGCTTACCACATCAAACAGGAACCCTTTGGCAAAAGGGACATTTGCTCAGGGCTTAGCATGACAGGGGGCCCTCCATCAACCAATAAAAGTACCTGAGCTAATTGGCAGACCCCTCAATTATATCAGATGGAAAACACTACTATATTACCCTTTTAATTATATTTTAATTCTAATAGTAGGTGATATTTAAAAAATCTATTTCACAACAGTACACTTTTATTAGGAGTCCATTATATGATTGACATAGCTAATCAGTGGAATCTTCCCCTGTTTTCCAATATCTAAGCAGTAGTAAGGGAGAAGTAAAGATTACTCTATTTTAAAAAAAAAACAATATCTGGGCAGACGCATGCAGAGAATCGTGAGGGGAAATAGGATGTACGTGTAGTTACTTTAAGTATAAAGGAAATTCCATTGTAGACGAATCAAGTGGTAGAAACTAACAAACCTAGTTTAGTCAGTGTAGTGAGACTGATGCATTTTTAGGGAGAAAGATGCAGAAAATGAGAATGTGAAGGTTCTCAGTGGAAAAAATTAGCTTAGTAAATGTTAAGAAAAACTTAGTTGCAAATGAATGCATTATTTTAGGGAAGCTGATGCTCTGGCGGAATTTGCAGAAACCTGGACTGGGTTTGAGTGGAGAAATTGCATAAGCCTGGTCATAATGCAATTTCAAGATAAAACCATAATTAGACAGTTTCCATTTTGTTGGCAATGATTAAATGTATGAGGCAGTTGTAATAATTTATCTATCAATAATAAAAATACCAATATTGCAAAAATGGCAACACAAAGAAAAAGGTTTGTGAAATATACATGAGTGATTTAAGCTCAACCATGTGCAATGTTTTTAATGCTTCCCTCTTTAATTATTTGTATACATTTTAAATATTTGGCTTATTTGTATAAAATCTATACCAGGATAAGTGAATACCAAGCTGTATACAATAGAACATGGTTCAAGTAAATCAAAGCGAATGATAAAAAACTATAATATGGCTTCTTGACACTTACCTGTCGAAAGAGTCTTCACTGAATGACGAGTGCACAAATACTGAACTGCCTTCACTGTGCAACAATTTTTAACCGAGGATTCTGATCACAATAGAGTACCACGCCCACCAACACATTTAATACCAGATGGTCTGGCATAGAGGAAAAAAACTCTTTGTTCTGATATTAGAGTGGGAGGAGGCCTAAAGTGCACCTGTCTTTTGGGCTAGTTCTTGTCTAACAATAATACTGATATAAGAATGCTGGTCATTTTAATCCTGACTTCTATTATAGGACAGGAATGCAGAATGACTCTAATCCCTTGTACAGACAAGAGCAGAAATCATATTACATACACCTCATAGTTATAAAGGGGTGCCTGTATATAGAAATCTGTTTCTGTGAATTGTAAGTCCTTAATAACGCACACCCCAAGGTTAGTTAATAAAATGTTTCATTCTCATTGATCAATTTCTAATTGTAAAAGTATTAAAAAAAGTGCTATATTGTACCTTACTGGGGAGCAAGGGGATCAGGGTAAAATATGCAACATATTTTACTGTATAGCAGGATATGAAGAAAAAAGTAATAGGAATCCACTTTAGAGGACTGGAGGACTTGAAAATATAGGGGATACTTGGGGAGTAAAGATGTTATGTTTCATTCCAAGGGTATGAGGCTGTTACAGTTTAATTTTAGGGGTCTTGTGATATAAATAGTGCTGTTGTGTAACATGAACATGAAAGCCATTATAAACAGTTGGAGGGAGAGCTGTTCCATTACAAAGCATGGGAGGAGGAAAATGATGTTTTTTGATTACAGTGATGTACAGTAGTATTAGAGGAGTGTGGGGAGAGAAGCCATTCTCTTCTTTGCAGGTTCTGAAAGAAAGACTGGTGATGCTTTATTGCAGAGGATTATGGCGAGGCAAAGCTATGCTTATTCAACGTGAGCTAGGAGTGCAGTGTTATACTACTGCATAAACAGCTCTTTTCAGGGCCGGATTTACATAGCGGACGCCCCTAGGCCCACTGCCATTTGTCGCCCCTGTCTCCTCCCCTTTATTCATGCTAATTTTCATGGAGATTGTATCTCCTGTGCATCCCCAGTGTTTTTGAACCAATGTGGGTGTGGTTGGGCAGCATGCCGCCCCCCTAAAATCCTGCCGCCCTAGGCCCGGGCCTAGGTGGCCTTCCCACAAATCCGGGCCTGGCTCTTTTACAAGGATTTTGGGAAGAGAAAAACTGTTGTTCTTTAGCTCTGTGGGGTCCTAGCCACCAATATTTTTTAATGGGGGGGTCCTGGCCACAAATGTTTTTTATGGGGGGCCCTGACCACCAATATCTTTTTATTTTTTATTAACATGTGGGAACCGTAGCCACCAATATTTTTTTTGTTTTTTTACTGTGTGGTGGGGGGGCGGACCTCTAGGTGGGTGCAGCCCAGGGGGCCCAGGAAATGTTGTTGTATGGGGCCCTGCAATTTCTGATGGCAGTCCTGGTGCTGATAAAAGATAAAAATGTTATTGTATAAAGCACTGTGCTTAACATTCTGGCTTGGCATGTGGAGTCATAATTTTTCATACTGTGACATATTTTCCTTGTGGTGGCCCAAAGATTTTGAAGATAAAGAATAGAAACAGAAATCCTTAGTAATAGTAATATTTAGTAATATTTAAGGAAAAAAAGATTATCACCCTAAATCCAATTCAACCAGGGGGGTTCTCGTTTTCATTAGCTCATTGGCAGTCAGGGGTGACCGGTTATCTTTGAATACTACTAACCAATTATCCTGTTGTTGCTTTCCTTCCACTCACAATATGTGTCTAACTTAATAAGGAAATCAATTTGTTTGTTAGGCTAGCAAATATTTGCTCGCAATCTGTAGGTGAATCTAGTGGTAAATTATTTATATTTCTATGGCTTACATGAAAGTACAATGCCCAATTCAAAAATTTCTCAGTCCCATATCCTGCATATTGCACATATACAGTATTTAACAAGTGGATATGTTTTCTGTAAACAGACTACAACTATTTTAGAGGCAACATCACTGGTAGGCAAGGTATTTCTTTTCAAGGTAGGGTCCCAGGGCAATTCATCTTTTATTAATTTTTAATTTTATAACCTCTTTTTGAAAAAGGTTAATGGGTAGGGAACAAAAATGAATATTAGCAAAATTAGAAAAATGAATATTAGCAACAACAGGAGATATAGAGCCTACTCCAAACTACACAGGATTTTTCAGACTTTTTCATCAGATTTTTTCGTAATTTTCACCCGAAAACTTGGGTATTGCCCGAAACCTTATATGTAGGTCTGAGATGCCGGATTTTCAGATTCTGACTCTTCCATCCTATCGGTTTAATAAATTCCTGAAAAATTTGTGGTTTTGTAAAAATCTGATTTTATAAAAAAAATAATTTTTCGTGATTTTTGCATTTGGAGTTTAGTAAATAACCCCCTTGAGGTACCATAGTGTTGTAGTGGCAATGCATCTTTTAAAAACTTCTATAAATATATCTCTAAGTAGTTAATGGGATACTTTTCAGCTGTCCCGACAAATTTTGAGGTGGCACAAATCAAAAGCATGTACAAATCCCACTCTCATCAGCTGCTGTTCCTATATTTGTCACTAGTTCCTCTGGGTATTGTTCTAACAGAAGGTCAGAGATCTAAGCTTACACCCACTATCCTACCCCAGGTATTTCCCCACAGTGCACTGAAAGACCTTTGTGGGTTTCTTTTTAAGGACTTTTGTCAAGAGAGGTAAATATGACAGCTGTTACTAAAACTGTAACTCCACTATCATTCCTGCTTTTTAGGATACAGCTACTGTATGATAAAGGAAGTTAAAAATGAGAGGACAAAAGAAAGTTTTGTAACGCTATTTTGGGCTATTTTAGACAAAAATGGTTCATGTCCAGCTAAACCAGTAGAGCAAGCGTTACTCTTGACTCTAACACACAATGCAGGGCCTTCACTAAGGGGCATATTTATGAAGAGTCGAATTTCGAATTTGAAAATCGAATTCAAAAAAACCAACCGAAATGAAGTGTATGGTCCGTGATGAATGAATGAATAGGTCCGTATTCGGCCAAATTCGGATCAACAGTGCATTTGATTGAATTCGATTCAAAGTTTTTCCCCAAAAATTTAGATATTTTAAAGTACACCAATTGACTCCAAATAGGTTCTAGGAATTCCCTCATAGGCTAAAACAGCAATTCGGCAGGTTTTAGATGCGAATGGTCGAAGTCAAATTTTTAAATTTGAATCAAATTTGGACTATTCCCTAGTCGAAGTACACAAAAAATAGCTTGAAATACGAATATTTTGAATTCGAAAATTCACCTCGACATTTGATAAATCTGCCCCTTAGTGGAAGGTAAAAAAGAAGTATGTAGTTGAACTACAACTCTCTGAGGCTACTGTGCTTGAAAAGTAAAAGAAAGGATGGCGGGAGGTTCTTGCAGCAAACCAAAAAAAACAATTTATTTGTCAGAGAAAAATGATCCAGAGTGTTACTTACATTCCAAAGAGGCATATGCAGAAATAATATATGAAAGGCTAGGACAGGCAAATCTAAGACAGCTGAATGTGGCCTCCTGCTGATGTATTCAAGCTAGTACAACACACCTGCAGCCAGAAATACCTCAAAAGTGGTCTGGATCCCACACAGTGGAGTAATCAGGGAGAACAATCTAAACCTGACACCCTATCCACTACAGTCCTTTCACTGTAGGCAATCTTATAGCTTAGGGAAGCTACTCCCTGCTAAAATCCTTGATGGAGCACAAAGGTGTTCTTGCTATTTATCCTCACTATCTTATTCTCATAGAGAGTACTATTAAAGTTATTTATTCTGTCTCTAGCTGGCCTCATTCAAGGGGTTCCTGCTCCCTGCTTATCTCTAGAGGTACAGGTCCCTCTAGGGCAAACATGGCTTACTTTGCCTTGGTGAAGTCTACACCTCACACCAGAAAATCTGGCACAAGGAGTTGAGTACATTGGCAGGAGATGATGGCGAAAAATCCAAATTACACTGCAAAATTGTTCCAAGACAAAAAGTTAGCAGGGTCTGGAACTGTGATGGCCCTGCCTATAGAAAAGTTCAAGTTAGTGATGGGGGAATAAATTCGCCAGACAAAAATTTGCAGCGAATTTCCACATTTCGTCGCAAACTAACTAATTAGCAAAACTGCGGCAGCATTTAGCTGGCGAAAAATCCGGTGCGTCAAAAAAAAATTGTTGCGCGTCAAAAATATTCAGACGCCCATTTACTTGCATTTGGACCAAATAGATCGAACGAATTGCGATATTTGAAGTGGAAGGATTTAACTTTGATGGTCGAATATCGAGGGTTAATTAACCCTCGATATTCGACCAATAGTAAATGTGCCCCAAAGTGTAACATGCAGTTAATTGTCACTGTTTTCTTTGCATAAAATAGTGAAATACGTGATCACATCCTAGCATATTTGGTAGGAATTATAGCCTCTACGACCCCCAGGAGACAGCTGGCGTTATTACCCGTGGGAAGTCCAGGTTATATATATATATATATATATATATATATATAAGGGAATAAATTGAGAACAGGTAAAGATTTAAAGGAAAACGAAAGGTTAATAATCATTCTGGCTGAAAACAAAGACATTGTGTTTAAGCACCTACTGTGCAGAGTGAATTTTATCCTCTCTCTTCAGCCAGATGTAAACTTGATGCCTGCATGATCCAAGTCAAGTGACGTAGTTAAAATCCTCCTCTGTTCCTCCCCTGCTACCTCTGGCACTGAAGCGTCGTAATAGTTCATTTTCTTTACTGCTGCGCATGCTTGTAATTCAACTCTCCCTTAACTTCGTGTCAGCGACTATGATTCTAGTGAGCAGAATGCACTGAGGAACTGCAGGCAGGATCATACCGAGATGAGAGAGCACTGAGGGGCTGCAGGCAGGCTTGTTATGATTATATACTGGGTGGTTTTCAGCATGTGTAAAATGCTGTGTAACTATTACACGTGTCTGGGGTAGGTAATTTTTGCTCCCACCCTTCCCAGCTATAGTCAGGTGATCCCACTGGTGTCTAATAAAAGGGCAGCCAAGTTTGGGAGTTTTACTTTGAAAGCAGCTAGTAAGTTGCAGGTAAAACTTAGTCCCTTTGTAAAATGTATAATGAAGTAATAGAATTCTTAATGAATCAGATGTAAATTGAGCATAGGACTGGCCAGATATGGGATGACTTTGACATAGTTGGCCATCTTAAATATATTGCAATATATGGACAAACAATCCCTGTTTTGTTTAAAGGGTAAGACATTTTTCAGTAGCAGTATGCACAAATGTCTCTGTCTTAAATATATTGATAATGGGTTGAGTGCAGAGGACTTTGTATTTGTCTATATGTAGGGAATTTTTGGCACATGCGCATTACTGACAGAATGCAGATGTACATCCTTTAGCAAGATGGCATCGCTGTTCTAGTGATCGGCTTGGGAGATTGCAACACTGATATTTTACTAACATAATGTTTTCAGGCATAAAGCCAGAACTAAATATAAAAATCCAATGCAACCACAGTCATTCTGTAGCATAAGGATAAGAAGCTTTAAGTAGTCATCATCTACACTCATTGGCACTCTCTTTCTAGTGTCCTATGCCAGATGGGCATGTTATAGGCCCACAAGTGGGTAAAAACTGCAAGCACTATGCCTGGATTATTGGAGTGTTGGATTAAAAGATCCCAGGGTTAGACTGAAGATGGGGCAGGGTGCAAAATGCAATGCATACATAATATTGATAACAGTGTCCACGGAGCTTGTATGGGGACCAATTACTCAATCTGATTGAGCAGTAACATTTTGGGGTCCCTTGGTAGGGTAATATTAGTTTTGACTTGTATCAGTTGTATGACTTTTCCCCAAAATATTTGGATGTGGGGGGCATTCCCACACCATATGAAAGAAATTGGCTGGTGAGTATGGGCACCTAGGACAGACCTGACATGGTCAGGTTGAATTTATTGAAGACAGTCACTGGCACACAAGGATATCATTCAGCAGGGCAAGCCCTTGTAATTTTATTCAATGCATGGTGCAACGTTTTGGCTTGACAAAGGGAAGTGTCCCCAAAACATTGCACCATGCATTGAATAAAATTGTAAGGGCTTGCCCTGCTGAATGATATCCTTGTGTGCTGGTGACCTTCTTCAATTATCGAATAAGGGATTGCCGATTTCCCTATCACTGAGCACCAGGAAGAGAGAATTATGGTGTGCGGTTTATTCCTAATCATTTCAGGTTGAAGTAATGTAACCTTTGAGGAATAAGATAGATAGGGTGCATGTAATTTAGTTGAGTCATTCTATTGTTACTACTACTAATAATACCGTATAAGCCAAGTTTTTCAGCACCCAAAATAAGCTGAAACGGTTTACATCGGCTTATACTCGAGTCAGTTAAAAATTACCTAGCTGATGGACGCGACGTGCCTCTTCCCTGAAGATAGCTGCGCTTCTGACCTGCACCTGCGGCCAGGGTCGGACTGGCCTGCCGGGGCCCCGGCCTTGTTGGGCCCCTAGAAGGTTTACCTAATGACCTGCGACCAAGCGACAGCATTATAAAATAAATAATTTATTCAGAGTACCATGCAGTGCGATGGGTGATGCCAGGAACACATATACAGCATGCAGGTGGTGTCTGGGTGGCGGGCCTCACCCAAAATCGGAGTTGCACTCTTCCGGTGAATCATGGCAGCGGGCCCACCACTTCCTGTGTCCGCCGGTAGCAGCCAGCTAGTGTCCCTCACTAGTAGTTTCACTTCCGCCCATAGTGCCTGCGAGACTGCCAGTACTGGGTTGGAGCAGATGCTGCTGCTGAGTGCTGAGGACGCTGACGCTGTTGTCACGTGACGTGCAACGTGCAGTGTCATCCAGGCTGCACGTAAACCTGGTATGTGCAGCAGCACATTTACACTAGGTGCAGCTTTCTTTCGAGCACATTCTGGAAGCGATCGTTGGTGTGATATCTTCTCTTCTTCGCATCAGTTCCTCAGGCAGCATCAGCTTGGCAGTGACACTCCCTGTCCTAACTGTCCACAGTCGACTGGACCTGGCACATCATACCTTCTAACTGAGAACTTTACTGGCTAAAACTTCACTGATTCTGAAGCCTCCAATTGTACCCCTTGTTGCAGCATCACTGAAGGTGGCACAGGTACTGACGTTTGGTCCTAACTAAACTAGACTTATACTCTTTTTTCAGGGATATCACACGGCCATTATGTTTTGGGTAAAGTATAACAGTGCTTTATTAGCAGAATCATGCAGGCATTACACAACAGTAACTTTCACTTTTAAGCTACCAGGAAGTATGCACAGTAGAAGTCTGAGCACAGTGACATCTACAGGCCATTTGTATAAACACCACACATTCCCCTATAGTAGGAAAGCATTTGGACAACTATAATAGACAGCAACAATTAAACAGTATGCATTTTAAAACAATATTATACATTCTTCACATCACAAAGTCCTTGGTCCACTTTCTTCAGGCCTATTGCAGTTGACATCAGGAGTAGAGAAATGTCCTTCATCAAATGGAGTTTCTCCAAAGTCATATCTAACAGGAGCAAGATGACTTGCATTCCATATGCATCCATCAGGCAGTTCATATGTGTAAGGTCCTCGTTGGCGTCTCACTTCATAGTAACATAGTAAGTAAGGTTGAAAAAAGACGTCCATCTAGTTCAGCCTTTTTTTTTTTCTTTTTTTATTATATCTGCCTGTCAGTTGATCCAGAGGAAGGCAAAAAAAACCCATCTGAAGCCTCACCAATTTGCCTCAGAGGGGGAAAAATTCCTTCCTGACTCCAAAATGGCAATCGGACTAGTCCCTGGATCAACTTGTACTATGAGCTATCTTCCATAACCCTGTATTCCCTCACGTGCTAAAAAGCCATCCAACCCCTTCCTAAAGCTATCTAATGTACTGTATCAGCCTATACAACTGATTCAGGGAGAGAATTCCACATCTTCACAGCTCTCACTGTAAAAAACACCTTCCGAATATTAAGGCGGAACCTCTTTTCTTCTAATCGGAATGGGTGACCTTGTGTCATCTGGAAAGACCTACTGGTAAATAAAGCATTAGAGAGATTATTATATGATCCCCTTATATATTTATACATAGTTATCACATCACCCCTTAAGAGCCTCTTCTCCAGCGTGAACATCCCCAATTTGGCCAGTCTTTCCTCATAGCTAAGATTTTCCATACCTTTCACCAGCTTAGTTGCCCTTCTCTGTACCCTCTCTAATACAATAATGTGCTGTTTGAGTGATGGAGACCAAAACTGTACGGCATATTCTAGATGGGGCCTTACAAGTGCTCTATACAGTGGAAGAATGACCCCCTCCACCCGTGACTCTATGCCCCTTTTAATACAGCTCAAGACCTTATTTGCCCTTGATGCTGCTGACTGGCATTGCTTGCTACAGCCAAGTTTATCATCTACAAGGACTCCAAGGTCCTTTTCCATAATGGATTTGCCTAGTGAAGTACCATTAAGGGTATAAGTGGCTTGGATATTTTTACATCCCAGGTGCATGACTTTACATTTATCAACATTGAATCTCATTTGCCACTTAGCTGCCCAGATTGCTAGTTTGTCAAGATCGTGTTGCAAGGATGCCACATCCTGGATGGAATTAATTGGGCTGGATAGTTTTGTGTCATCTGCAAACACTGATACATTACTTACTACACCCTCCCCATAGTCATTAATGAACAAATTAAATAAAAGTGGACCTAATACCGAGCCCTGGGGGACCCCACTAAGAACCTTACTCCAAGTAGAGAATGTACCATTAACAACCATCCTCTGTACCCGATCCTGTAGCCAGTTTCCTATCCATGTGCAAACGACTTTATTAAGCCCAACAGACCTTAGTTTAGAAAGCATTCGTTTGTGGGGCACAGTATCAAACGCTTTGGCAAAATCCAAATAGATCACATCTACTGCCCCCCCACTGTCCAGCATCTTACTTACCTCATCATAAAAAGCAATCAAATTTTTCTGACATGACCTATCCTTCATAAAGCCATGCTGATTGCTGCTCATAAGCCATTCACTAGGACAACATTTTGAATGTGATCCCTTAACAAGCCTTCAAATAATTTGCCCACCACAGATGTCAAGCTTACTGGCCTATAATTGCCAGGCTGAGATCGTAATCCCTTTTTAAATATTGGAATAACATCAGCTTTTCTCCAATCCATAGGTACCATACCAGATGAAAGTGAATCTGAGAAAATCAGAAATAGGGGCTGGTCTAAAACTGAACTAAGCTCTCTCAGAACCCGGGGGTGTATGCCATCAGGCCCTGGAGTCTTGTTTACATTAATTTTTATTAAAGCTTTATGAATCATATCCTGAGTCAGCCACTGACTAGATTGAGCTGAGCCATTAGTGAACTTCAAGTGGTGTAGTAAATTTAGATTGTCCTTGTTTCAGTATTCCTGGTTTCTTAATTCTGACTAAAGATCCAGGTTGAAAGTGTACTTCTCTGTCACCACGTTTTCTGTCAGTATAAGCCTTGCATTTGGCTTGTTGATGTTTGACAATGTCAGCAGTAGACGATTTTGTAGGCACGGTATTTTGTTGAAGTTTGATGTCTGCAACATGTAATAATTCATAATAATAATGCGCATCTGTCTGCCATGTAATAATTCAGTTGGAGATGATTGAGTTGTTGCATGGCGCATTGCTCTGTAGTTATGTAGGAACTCTGTTGTAAATACAGTACTTTCCAAGATTTCCCAGTTAGATATGCTGTCTGTAGTGCTTCTTTCAGACTTCTGTTGAATCGCTCGATTTCTCCATTTGCTTGTGGGTAATACACTGAAGATTTCCTATGCACAATACTCCTCTCTCTCAGAAAGGATTCAAAATCATATGAGACAAACTGTGGTCCATTGTCTGATATTAACTCCTTTGTATTACCTTCTCTGCTGAAGACTGTAGACAGAAATGTTATAACTGTAGCTGATGTTACAGTATATGAGAAACAAATGCAATTTCAGGCCATTTGTCTAAACACCACAATTTGGTTTGCAGTTTATTCAAAGTTGAACTACTCTTTTGTATGAATTGTGCATAAAAGTATGATAAAGGTTTAAACAGTACCATATTGTGCACTGCAAGCTCTAGGCTACTCAGGGTGGTGTCTATAGACCGAGGTCTAAACTGAGCTGTAATGGCATGTCTAAGTTGTAAATACCTAAAAAATCATATTTGGGAGTTAATAGCTTGCCCTCAGCTATTTCTACAATATACTTTATATTGTAGCGAGCCCAGGGTATGGAATTTGTTTTAGGTGTATTAACTGGGGGTTATACCAAAGTGGGGTATGCTCTGAACAGTGTTTTTCTGATTTAGGATAGAACTGGAGGGAAGTTTTCCACACACACACAGTAGCTTTCATCAGGGCTGACTTTGGTGCAATAGGAGTTGCCCTCGCCACTTCAAGCTGTGGAGCTGTTAGACCACCCTGAGGGAATACAGGGTTATGGAAGATGTCTCATTGTACAAGTTGATCCAGGGACTAGCCAGATTGCCATTTTGGAGTCAGGAAGGAATTTTTTCCCCCTCTGAGGCAAATTGGACAGGCTTCAGATGGGTTTTTTTTTTTGCTTTCCTCTGGATCAACTAGCAGTTAGGCAGGTTAAAATAGAGTTCAAAAAGGGTTATGCTGCAACTAAGATGGTAGCCTATGTCTAGATACCCCATTGCTGCTTTTGTTCTTTACCTTTATCAGATTTGTGCCCTTAACTATTCTGTCCATATTGAGATGCCCCTGTAATGCTTATAGTGACATATTTAAAAATTAGCTTGAACATTCTCTTTAGATGAAGATCACAAGACAACTATTGTCAATATTATTTTTATGTGATAGAATTCATGCATAGTTTTAGCTAATATTATGTAATTCGATTGTCTTCTGATGCTGGACTACAAACAAGAACATGCTTTGTACAACATGCAATAAAACTGATTTAGCTCTGTGGAGAATGTTTAATTGCAAGTACTTTTTTACTGTCTCTATGAGCAATATTCGATTATGTTTTTTTTTGTTTTCTTCTCTTCCTTTCTCAGTTCATACTGTTTTGTGTGATGATATATCTGAAAAATTGCTTAATAAAAATATGTTACAAAAAAAAAAAAATAGAGTTCAAAGGTTGAACTTGATGGATGTGTGTCTTTCTTCAACCTAACTTACTATGTTACTATGTAGTAGGGAGCTGGTTTTTCAGTTATTTAGGTTTTTGGTCAGCAGCTCCCCAATTTGTTATTTCAGTAGCAATCTGGTTGCTAGGGTCTTATTTGGAGCAACCAGGCAGTGGCTGAAACAAGAGATGGGAATATAAATAGTAGAGGGTCTGAATAGAAAGACAAGTAATAAAAAGTAACAATTGCAATAACAGAACAGAGCAATTGTTTTTATGTGCTGGGTTCCGTGACCCCCATTTCAAAGCTGGAAAGAGTCAGAAGAGTAAGGCAAATCATTCAAAAACGATAAAGAATTAACAATGAAGACCAAATGCAAAGTTATTAGGAAAAGGACATTCTATGACATACTAAAGGTGAACCACCCCTTTAAAGCTAATATCAGATATAGCTGATAAAATGAACACCCAACCTCCTGTGGCTCCCTCTGCTTTTCAACATTAAAATGTAAAGGGTGTAAAAAAAATTCATTACTGCACATTGTTTAACATGAAAAAAAATGGGCAGACACCACAGGCACATTTTATACAATGAGAGATACACAGGCACATTATATATAATGAGATGCAGTGGGTATAAAATTAATTACTAGTTACATTTATAATGGCCCTAAAGACAGGGTAAATGCAAAACATACTGTAGAGCAGAATAAACAAAGTACTAATTTTACATACAATAACCTCACACACCAGTTTCATGTACAAGACACAAATGGTCACTAAAATACAATAGAGGTGTTTTTTCGACAAAAATGTACACATGTATTTCTCTTTAATTTCTTTGTTGTCATTTGACCTCACTACCTCTAGTTTTCCCCGCCAATCCAGACCGGCTCCCCTGATCTGCCGCCCCCCCCAAAAAAATGGCACTTGTCAGTGTTCACGCACAGGGCCCCCCGAAAGTTTGGAACCCGGTGGGCCCCCACCAAAGGCAATTTGATTCCATCCCGGATACCAAACTTACTTTCTTTTATTAACAACAGAGTGATGGTCAACTGGCCCCATAGGCCCTAATCTACACATACCCAGCTCAGAGGGTAAAGTCACCAAACCACCTTGCTATGTTGCTTCCATAGAAGTCCCTCCACTCTGTAGTGGCCTCCATCCAGCTAAAAGTGCCCAGCATAGAGGGTGAGGTCAGCCTTTAACATGCTGCTTCCTTAGCAGCCCATGCCATCTATAGAGACCACCTGTCAGGCTCTGTTGGGGTTTGATCCTCGGACCTTCTGGTTACTGATTGTTTGCCCTAACCACAGGGCCAGAAGAGCAACCAGCAAGTTCACATGTTCACTTATGCTGCTTCTCAGGATTAGCTATCTCACCTCAGCATCCCTATTGGTGGGTTGGGCTCAGCCAATCTGGGCTAACCCTGTGCTATATAAGGCCAGCCCACCTCACCACCAGTTGAAAGCTATTGAAAGCCTTTTCATTAAGCGATCAAATCTTCTTTTAGCCACAGTTAAGTTGTTTGCCAAGTATGGTCGATCAGGTCGCCATGGTAGTTCTGTTTCATATCTTCCAGCTTAACTGTGGATGAGAGCTACTGTAGAATTTCCTCATCTGATTCTGATGTAACGCTAATTTGGCTAGGCAGACCAAAAAGGTGTTAATGTCCAGCTAGTGAGAGGAGCATGGCTTACATGTGATTCAACACTTCAGGCTAGGGCCTTCGCTAAGTGGAAGATTTCAAAAAGGGTGTAGTGCAACTACAACTCTCAGGCTACTTTGCAATAAAAATAGGAAATGGATGGATGCCAGGAGATTTTTATGATGAAACAAAGGATTAACAGTTTATTTGTACAAGACAAATGACATCAGGTTTACTTACAGTCATATGAGGTATATGCAATGGTATTAGCAGTGCTGAGATAGGTTGGATGACACAGCTGAGGAATGTGACTCCGATAAGACATTGTAGTCAAGTAGTAATAAGGAATCCCAGGCAGATGTACATTGAAGTGGTCCGGATCCCACCCAGCGGAGTGGTCAAGGAGAAGAAGTCTAAGCCTGACGCACTATCCACTGTGGTACCTTCACTAAAGGCAATCTAGGAGCCTTGGGAAGCGACTCTCTGCTAATCCTTGATGGAGCACTAAGCTGTTGTTGCTATCTGTACTCTCTCATCTTACTCTCCTAGAGAGTCTATGACACATATAACCTGTATCTAGCTAACCTCGTTCATGGGGTTCCCTGGCCCCCGACTCAGACACTAAAGGTGCTGGTCCCTTTAGGGCAATGGCTTTACTGGGCCTTGGTGTACCCAGGCTCAATAGGCACATCCCGATGGTTAGGACACCAGCAGCCAAAGAGGAAGATCCACCCCTTTCCAAACACTATATTAAAGAGTGGTAGGAAGTGGTCATTACACCTCTTGGCCAATAACACTGGATATGTAAATACTTAAACTAAATACATGGGCTTTTTCCCAGCAACTAGGGAAAAGGAGGAATGGTAGGGATTTAAAGCCATAGGGACATATTAAACCGAAGAGTCCCTACATACACCTGGGGGAAAAACCCATTTCATCCCGTCAATGGTGCAAATAGATACACAAAAATCTGAATTAGAAAATTAGTGCAAATAAAGACAGTACCATAACATCCTCTTTGGGTATCCTCTCCTGAGGAATACCTGGGTGACAATGTTTACTGTGAAGGAAAAACAGTAAATATACAATACTGTAAAGGATAAGTTTCAGTGCAATAACTGTTACGTTACTCAGAACTTTATTACAATTATAATGAGTGTCTGTATCAGATCACTCAGGCACCTAACTTATAGAAGACTTGGGAATCATCCTGCCCTGCATCAGGAATTAACCCAGGCACAAACTTGTGGAACCTGGAAACATCCCGCCTCATATCAGGAGTTCCAGGCACATGACTTAAAGAAAAGGAACATGGGAAATCCTGCTCTGCTCAAGATAACCCAGGCATACTCAACTTTTGCATAAGAATTAATTTTCCCATAGTATAATGCAACACTCATTTTAAAGAAAAGACTGTATTAGTAAGGTCCCACCAAAACCAAACTGTATTCTGCATCACACTCCCCATCCTAGTGTCCAAAACCTGCCAGTCACTTGTGAGGTAGAATGCTTAAGGATAAAGGTGCTACTCAGCGAGTAGTTAGAGGTAGTAGATTTGTGGTGGAGGCTCAACCTTCTCTGTCTTATGAACACAACTTATATACAATTTCCAGAATTAGAGCAAAACTTAGTGAAAAAAATGAAGAAGCTTCTCGTCCTGGAACTTTCCACAACATCTTACTGAATGTTTTAGAATAGTGCGTCCAAACCACCATAATGATGTTATAGGAGTAGTCTACCTCCACTTGCCACTTGGCCGGGGGCCCTGTGAAAAATTCCAACAGCCCCCAAATGCTCTTGGGTACAAAGTTCTCCATAGATCCACTCTCCAAGATGCTCCACCTCATCATATACCCATTCAGGTGCATAAGGCATAAAGAAACCATAACGATCCCTCACACGGGCATTGCACCTCGAATACAGTCCTTGGAAATGTGGTCATGCGTTTCGCCTCAGATGCCTTTTTTCCCAAAGACTCCCCACAATATGTACCTGAATTAAAACCCACCATTAAAATACCTGACACCCTGTCCAGATCTTTCTAAATATTCACATATCATATTACTGTTTATACAGTTCTTTGCTAAAGAAAGATACTACATCTTGACCATACACTTTCTTTCCTCTCTAATAATCCCTTGAAAAATACTGACATTTCTAAAACATAAAAATATCTAAGAAAATAAGAAGTACACACTGCGCTACCAATTGTTCTTAAAAAGATAATGCTGATTGTGCATGTGCAGGTTTGATTAACCAATATATTCAGTCAGTTTGGCTCTAGATAATTTTTTTTTTGCTAATTGGATTTTATCATTCAGAACACTTAAGGGGTTATTTTTCAAATGCCAAAATGTTCTCCTTGTTTTGTTAAAACTACTGATTTCTTAACTGTAGTTATAATACATTTTGATGAAAAAAATCTGGTGTGGTAAAATACTCCATAAAATCATAAAAAATTCACACATTGACTGTTATTTATGTGCTTTGCATGAAGACCGAGCACCCCGCTGTAAGAATTATTCATGCATTGTTTGAATACACTGATCAATCTATGAAATACAAAATTACTTACCTTCGAAGTTGCGCCAGTGTTGGCTTCGCCGCAGTTCACCACACTTCGGCGCACTTCGCCGCACTTCCCTGCACTTCACCAAGCGTAGATTCGCCAGGGCTGCGCAAAGTCACGAAGATCCAAAGTTGCGCACAAGTTACCGTTTGTTTGCAAAGTTGCGCTAGCAATGTTATGATCATCGGTTCGAAGTTACGCTAACGATCGGAAATTTGCATACGGCGTGCAGTTACAGTACAATGGCTGTATATGCAGCAGAAAACACATTACACTATACAAGGCCAGGGAACCTTAATAAATGTTTTCTAATGTCCTACACATGTGCCCACAGTATAGTTTAAGTGCCATATGTTATCAAATGTAGGGGGGAAGGAGGGTACCCTTAAAAAATGTTTCGCTCTATCGCCCTTAAAAAATTAAAAGACACCAGCGTTTTTTGGGACTTACAAAATATTTCAACTTTTTTTGGAGCAATCCCTATCTACTCTATTGCACTTCGCCTGGTCTGAGGTGGCAGTGGAAGTAAAGTCTGGCGCAAGAGGTCATATTCACGAAAATCCACAACATAGTGAATTAGCGTAGTTACATCTCTTCGCCAAAGCGCAACTTCGCCTGGTGTAAGGGTAGTAAGTATCGATAGAGTAGGTCCACAATTTACGCCAGCATCCGTTAGTAAATCAGCAAAGTGGCAAAATGACATCACACTGGTGAATTTTTGATAGCGTTAGCCACTTTGCCCTTTAGTAAATTTGCCCCATAGTGAGTGGAACAGCCAGCCTGTACACTGCCAGCCTGTCTGTACACTGACATGCAGCCCACCGCCAGCCACTGTCTTTGATGAGAGCATGAGTCCCTGAGGAGCTGCGGCCCGACTCCATGGTACATCGTGCTGCAAATGGTGTGGAGCTAGCGTGTAGCGTGTTTCAGCACGAGGTTCACGGTCTTTCAAGGAGCAATGCAGTTTCCTAAAAGTGCTGCAAAATGCCACTGGGATCCATAGTGATGTGCTGACTGAATGAGCGCACCGCAATCTTAACTGTCATTACCTGCCTAATATTCTCTGCTTCTGTTTGTGGACCGATGTAGAAATACTGCAACAGGCTGAAGTTGATTGGGATTAAATCTTTTTGAACATTGGTAAGCAGGATGATTTTGGAGATAGAGCCAGGACTGAATCCTCAGTAAAAGCTGGCAGCATTGGGTGTTTGCTATTTCACAGACCAGGGTAATGAAGGGTTAACATGACTACGTGCCGACCCTTGTAGGCCTCTGCACTTGTTTTTCTGTACGACCCTGTACTGTCTCTTCTTAGACAACCTTGCATAAGTATCATCATGTACTATAAACAATATTATCAGCTTGCCTCAGACAAAATATCTTAGCTAACGCGCATGCACATATTTGTCTCTTTTTTCTATCTTGTCCATCCTGAAGGCTATACCTATTACAGACAAGAAAATACTTCAGCAGCACTCCGATTATGGTGAAAAAATTGGTACTTTATTCGTGCCTCAAGCTAAGTGACGTTTCGAGCTTTTCCAGCCCTTTATCAAGCTTGATAAAGGGCTGGAAAAGCTCGAAACGTCGCTTAGCTTGAGGCACGAATAAAGTACCAATTTTTTCACCATAATCGGAGTGCTGCTGAAGTATTTTCTTGTACGTGAACCAGACCTGGGCAGACAGGGTCACAGACGGCACCCGACGCTGCAAAGAGCGGTGAGAGAGTGTGTGTGTAGCACTACTTTGTGTTTTTTGTACCTATTACAGACATATACTATGCTAATAACTATGCTGATACGTCACTATATTGGGACATCTTTACTTATAACCTATATAAGCCTATGTTTGACCTTCAATAAACGGAACTTGTTATTCTGATCCACTCGTTGGTGTTTCTTTGTGCAAGTTCCCCGGATCCGGAATACTAGGCATTGTTGGTCAGACGAAATCCAAAGCTTCCAGTAGCAGTCGGTTCGTTGTCCCCTTCAGTCTGGTGTCAGAAGCTGGAAACGGCAAGCGGCATGGACAGGTAGGAAAACATCTGTCTTATAGACAATATTTTTCTTGCCATCCGTATATGCTTAATGCTGTATTCTTAAGCTTAAATGGGAGACAAAAGAAATCCCTGACGAGGGATTCAAGTTAGATAAAGGAAATCCCTGACGGGGGATTCCAAAGGAGTTTTAGGTAAACTCCCGGGTTCTGGAGTTTTAGGTAAACTCCCGGTTTTAGTAAGGATCCCGGTTCATATATTATTACTCCTGGAACGGATTTCTGCTGTAACGTCATTGCCTTGTATTCAACTGCATGTTGTATGTGTCTGTGTTTTACTGTTTGTATGTTATGATAATGTTTAAAGGTTAAGGCATATTTTTTGTTGTGTATAATTACATGTAAAATGATCGCTATATTAAGGAATACCTCTGTGAGTTGACAAGGTTTTGTCGGGACCCTTGCTCCCAAGACAGTCCGTCAATTGTCTTGATTTATTGCGATCGATTTACTCTATTTCTTTTTGACGTCTTGCTTGTGCTCAGTAGTAGTATTTGAGTTTAGAAACCACACGTTCCCTATAAATCACTATTAGTGCACATGAGCTCTGCCATCCAGAGACAGGCTTTATTTTTTATTATTTCTGAAATCTAGGATATAAGTTGTAATAACCACTTATATAGTATTCTTTCAAATAAGCAGTCTTCCTTAGGAACTCTGAGAGTTGCATGTTACACTAAATACATTTAATTTTAGTATTTCTATCTAATTAGGACGGGAATAGATATCCTCAGGACTGTTTGTGTCCTTATCAATTTTGATGCCCATAGTGAGGCTGCAGGTTCTGACTGCTCATCAGCCGATACAAAGGACACAGGTCGACCAATAGACGGGACGGAGACTGATCACCTCCGGGACACGGGAAGACCTATTTTTTTTGTTTCTTACACGTGTCAAACCTGCTATTATTGTTCAAACCTGATGTCTAAATCGACTCCTGGCAGCCAGTAAAAACAGGTATTTTCTTGCCTGCAGCTCTTTATTGAACCTGTATAAAGCTATCTATTACCCGGCTTGTGTTTTATGTTTTGTCTCTTTCCGAGAGAGTAGAATTAGATGATTAATGCGTGTGGTATCCGGACGTCGATAGGACGCTGATACAACTCTGTCTCTATACATCATAGTGATAAGGGTCTTGTAGAGACCGCTGAAGCGTGGTTCAAAGTTGCTAAATGCTTACACAAAGAATTTTGGTCTGAACAAAGAATAATCAAATCAAATGGGAATGTTAAAGTGATGTATTAGAAGCTCTAGCCCCACAAGAGTTGAGTGGTTGTAACTCATATGGCATACATAGAGCCATCAACTCCCTATGCTGAGAATGTTTCTCGTAATCAGAGCAGGGGAGAGTAAGAATTAGAAAATAGAGAATAGTGAGAAGAGACAATTCATCTTTCAGTGCTGAAAACAGCAGCGCTGATACAGGCAGTTCTCAGCCCCGCAGCCAAGCTCTACCCCGCCCGTAGAGAAAAAGGGGGGTGGCGGGCGTCCCTGCAGCACGTCTCATTAACACAAGACAGAAAGCTCATTCCATGGACAGCACCAAATCTTAGAAGGATTTTTCAAGACGTTCCACAGCCCCATACTAATCCACACAAATTTGGACAGGAACTCTTGTTTATCCATAGTGCCCATAACCCTAATTGGAATGATATGTTAGTTGTAATCATACATGTGTGTGGTCCAGCAGATTACCAACATCTGCTAGCTAAAATGAATTGGAACACTAACCCTGCTAACCCAGCCCAAGTAGGGGTCCCGTATCTACACAAGCTGCCTTTCTTATCAGTGCCCCCATCCCTGACAGTTTCATAGGTAGGGACATCCTTTGTAAACTAGGGTGCACCATATACTGCATTCTGGATTGAGTGTGTGTGTTTCTGTGCCACCTCAGTAAGTGTCTGAGATGACTAATACCCCACATATAGCTAATCTTCTGTCACTAAAAGAAATCTCTAAGGAGGAACCTTCCGTACCTCCCGAATTACAATGTGTCCTAGGTGATGTATGGGCTTTATCACCGACGGATATTTAGTTGATGTCATCCATCCCACCTGTGTCCAAACAAGTAGACCCATGGCCCCCCCCTGCCCAAAATCCCATAGCACCCACTGTCCAGGGCGCAAGTAGAGGGGATTCACCCAGTCATTCAAGGGTTACTTGACAGGGGAGTGTTAATTCACAAGATCAGCCCATCTTGTCAATTACACAGCCCGGCAAGAATGTGTGGCGTTTTGTTCAGGATCTCACAGCAGTTAAAGTTGTTATTGCATCCCATCCGGTAGTGCCTAATCTGACTACCAAAGCAGGTTGCAAAACTCCAGAAGGTGATGTTTCTTTTTTGCGCTTAGGCGATTGGCCTGTCGCACCCCGTGCTCTGTTACCATATTTTTTTTAAAAGGTTTTATTTTGTTTTATTACATTTAAAACAAGAACATAAGACACGAGAAAGAAAGAGGTATACACTGTGACTTCACACAAAACCATAGGAATACAAATATGCATTTCAGTATGAGAAGAACTTACTACAGGATCCAAATATTCCTGACTTACAAGGTGCCAAGCAACAACGTTACATAACTGACAGATCGTTAAATGGGTGATTAATTAGAGGGCTCAATTGCATGACTATCCAGCCAAGGGGACCATATCCTATCGAATTTCAATGGGCATCCTCGTCCTTCATAGGTAAGTCTAATCGCAGGGAGAATTTTATTAATCAAGTTGATCCATTGGGCAATTACAGGTGCTGTGCCTCCCATCCAATGCATAGCTATCAACTTTTTAGCATAAAATAAGAGTAACCTAGCTAGAGATCTGGTTTTGGACAATGGGAATCGGCTTTCTATTAGCCCCAAAAGGCACATTTCTGGGTTAGACAAGTTCGGAAAGTCCAGGGTATTTTCAAGATATTGAGTTATGTTTCTCCAAAAGCACTGTATAGGAGGGCATTCCCAAGCCAAATGAAGGAAAGAGGCGTCTGGCGAATGACACCTGGGACAGTCAGCTGCTGGTCTGCCTCCCATCTTTTGAAGTTTAACTGGAGTGATATAAGTCTGGTGGACAAATTTGAATTGAATCATTTTGTCTCTAATAGAGATGAGGTCACTGTATATTGTGTCAGTGACTTCCTCCCAGTCCTCATCCGTAAGTGTTGGAAGTACTTGCTGCCATTTGGATTTCGCTCTGGTAAATGGTGGAGGTGTAGAGTCAAGGAGGGCTCGATAGAGCCGAGATGTTAGTTTTGTGGTTTGGGGATCTCGGAGAATGAGTTCTATTGGTGGAATGTCGTACTCAACACTAAGAGAGCCAAATTGAGCCTGGAAGGCGTGTCGCAGTTGCAAATACCGAAACAGTTGTACAGAATGGTCACCGACTTTAGCTCGTATTTGCAAATGAGTAGGAAAGTTATTTTCTACCAGAAGGTCTCCCAGCAGTTTGATTCCCATTAGTGGCCAGTAATGAAAGTCCTGAAGTCTTTGAAAATGCTGTAAACGGGAGTTTTTCCAAAGTGGCAAAGACGGAGATAATATAGGTTGAGTACGGCCCAAAATTTTACAAGCTGCCGTCCAAGCTCTATAGGGGGTTGCAATTGCAGCCGGCCAGGAGGTATAGTCAACCAGCCTCCTATACGGTACGTTCCTAAGGGCTTCCCAAGATTCCAGCCTGAGAGCTAGGAGAGTTAAACCAGTGTCAGCCTCATCAATGTGGAACCAGTCATGGATGTGATGTATTTGGCTGGCCAAAAAGTAGTGGTGAAAATGTGGCAGTGCAAGGCCTCCATCTGCTATAGGAGCTGTAAGCACATTCCATGATAATCGAGGCATCCTGTTGGCCCAAAGGAAGGGGATAAGGATCGAATTTATCCTACAAAACACTGCCCGTGGGACCCACACTGGAGAATTATGTAGTAAATATAAAAATTTGGGCAGGTAAATCATTTTAACCATATTCACTCTACCCCAAAGTGTAAGTGGTAGACTGGACCACACTGCTGTTGTGGAACGAAATTGGCCAATGATAGGTTCGAGGTTATCTTCGATGTAGTTAGTTAAGTCAGTTGTCAATGATATTCCGAGGTATTTGAATCTGCTGACCCACTTCAGCCCTTGTGTAGTTGTCGGTTGACTGGGGACTGGATCCAACGGCATTATAACTGATTTTCCTTTGTTTATGGTGAGACCCGAGTAGGTCCCAAATTGCTGGAGTACTTCGAGGACTGCCGGCAGAGAGTTCTGGTAGTCTGCCAAGAATAATAGCAGGTCATCGGCATATAAAGCCAGCTTATCCTCCAGGGTTCTGAACTTGAAACCTCTTATGGCGGGAGTCTGTCTGATTTGTAGGGCCAATGGTTCAATGGCAATAGCAAACAACAGTGGCGACAGGGGGCAGCCCTGCCTGGTTCCACGCGTCAAGGGAAAGGAGGGAGAGAGGGATCCATTAATCTTTATCTGTGCTGTGGGATTTTGATATAATAGTTGGACCCAGCTAATGAATCGGGAACCAAAACCAAAGTGTCTTAGGGTCGCCCACAGAAAGGGCCACTCCACCTAATCGAATGCTTTGGTGGCATCCAAGGAAACCATTATCCTAGAACCAACATTTTCATGCCAAGTTTGTAGGTGTGTGTACACCCTCCTGAGGTTGGTTGAGGTGGATTTCGCCGGCATAAATCCTGATTGATTAGGGTGGATGATAGAGGAGATCACCTTAGCCAGCCTTATTGCCAAAATCTTAGCGAAGATCTTGGCATCCGTGTTGATAAGGGATATTGGCCTATATGAATCGCAATATTCTGGGTCTTTCCCATCTTTATGTATCAGGACAATTATTGCAGCATGAAATGAAGGGGGGAGAGAGCCTGTTGCAATTGAGCTAAGGTATGTTTCATGAAGGTGATGAATGAGAGAATTCCCTTGCAGATTGTACCAGGCCATCGGAAATCCATCAGCCCCAGGGGTCTTACCTGTTTGGCAGTGAGGCCATTGCTTCTGCTACTTCAAGCTCAGTAATGGGTCTATCTAAATAACTAGATTCTTCCTGCGTCAGTTTGGGAAACTCTATGGAATTCAGGAAGTCCGCCAGCTGTACTTCAGTATACATGGCCTTCGAGCAATACAGATTTTTACAGAAACTAGCAAAACTATTCAAAATATCCTGGGGACTAGTGATAAGATTATCTCCTGCATCCCTAATTCTTGGTATAATCGTTTGAGTGTCTCTGATGGTGGCTAATCGGGCTAATAGCTTCCCTGCCTTATCTCCCTGGTCAAATGCCCGCTGGTTCGAGTATAGAAGTCTTTTCCTAGTCAATTTGGTTTGAGTTAATTCCAGGTGTCTCTGGGCCTGGGTTAGGAGCTCTTGGGTCCTCTCAGACTGATCCATTGTGTAACTGTTTTCGGCCAGCCCAAGTGCCTGCTCGGCCTCCTCTACCTCCTCTTTACTAATGGCTCTGGCAGCTGAAATTTCACTTATCAGAACACCCCGGGCCACTGCTTTGGAAGCCTCCCAGAGGATGGCTGGTGAGGCAGTACGTTGATTAGTGGTCCAGTAGCTGATATATTCCTCCTGGGAACGGTCTCTAACTCTTGGATGACAAAGCCATAGTGGATTCAGTCTCTAGGAGTCCCGGTTACTTCTAGGGCAAGAGAGAATTTTAACTGAGAGCGGGGAATGATCTGAAAATGCCCTCGGCAAGTATTCAGCCGAATCAACTAACTGAGCAAAGTCAACTGAGGCTAAGGCCATGTCTATGCGTGACAGGGATCCGTGGCTGGGAGAATGACAGGAATATTGTTTGTCAACTGGATGCTTCCACCACCACAGCTCAAGCAGTCCTAGAGATTCCATCCATCTATTGAGTCCTGGGTTGTGGCCCCTGGTCTGACCTACCCTATCTAAATGGGGATCCAACGTAGCATTGAAATCCCCTATAATACATAGGGGGGCAGCTGGCAAAGAGGCCAGAATTTTGTAGACATGCTCAAGTATTGCTAGTGAAAAGGGAGGAGGACAGTATATATTGGTTAGGATCAATGGGTGGTTGTCAATTTTGCAGTACAGAATTATGTATCGGCCATAGAAGTCAGTACGGACAGATAACAGATCAAACAGTATCCCCTTCCGCACAAGAAGGGAGACTCCCCTAGCATGTGTTGAGAAGGGTGCATGATAGGCATGCGCCACCCAGTGTCTCTTGAGAGATAGAAGTTTTTGGCCAGTGAGATGCGTCTCCTGCAGCATCAGTATAGAGGGGCGATGCTTCTTAATATACTCAAACATGAGGGCCCTCTTGAATTTGCAATTGAGACCCCTAATATTCCAAGAAATAATTGTTGTACTTTGCATAATGCAGTATCACATAAATGAAAAACAGCATAAACACTCTGCACATTATAATCGTGTAAGCAAAAAATATCATAAAAATTCCAAAAAGTAGAGCAACTCCTAGGTTAAGATCTGTGTATACCTTGACAGTTAAGAAAAAAGGGAAAAGACAGATACAAAAAAGAATCAAAACAACAGTTTTCCCCAGACCCAAACCCCACCCTGCCCACCCCCCAAACTTGGGTGGACCTATACCCATAACCAATTTTAAATGGAGAGGAGGAATGCCTCCTAGTGGCAGTCACTAACCTATAGGGACCCTGAACTAGGTAGGTAAAATCAACTAGCTAGCACTTTACTGCGTCCCGTGCTTACAAGTCTGTCGGCAAGGAACAGTTGCTGGGCCCATCCAGGCATACGAAAGTCCAGCGTCAGCAGCTAGCGGGGCGGGGATCCCCGAGCCTTATTTTCCAGCCACGAGATGACGTCTTCCGGACTTGTAAAGAAGTGTGCTCGACCTCCCTCTTGTACTCGTAGTTTAGCCGGGAACATCATAGCATAGGGAAGATTTTGCTGCCTCAGGCGCTTTTTAGCTTCCAAGAACTTCAGACGTTGCTTACGAACTTCCACAGAGAAGTCAGGATAGATGGAGACTCTGGCATTGTCGTGGATAATTTCCTGCTTTTTCCGAGCTTCTGTCAGGATCGTATCTGTAATTCAGAAGTCTAGCAATGAATGGTCTAGGAAGCGCTCCAGGGAGAGGAGGACGTGCTGGGATCCTATGGGCACGTTCCACAATAAAGGTTGGCGAGAAAGCGTCACCGCCCAACTGTTCCCGTAGCCAGCTTTCCAGGAATATTTCAGGCGTATTACCTTCTGCCCTTTCTGGCAGGCCCACTAGCCTAATGTTATTCCTGCGCAGTCTGTTTTCCATGTCATCTGCTTTGGCCTCCAGAGCATGCATTTTTTGCTCCATTTCAGCAATGTTATTTGGCAAAGGGGCAGTAGTGTCTTCCAGTGTGCTGATGCGCCTCTCCGCTTCAACTGTGCGCTCTCTTATCTTCTGCACATCATGTTTGAGGAGGGCAAAGTCGGATTTCAAATCATCAATTTTAGCAATAGTAACTGCATGGTTATTACTGATCAGTGTCATTATCTCCATCAATGATGGTTGAGCTGTTGCCTGTTCTGCCATGTCTGCATCAGGGATGCTGGCTGGAGAGGGCAGGGGGGAGTTATAAGGAGAGACTGGAGGAGATGGATGTTTACTGTTTCCCTGCCCAGCAGAGTCGACAGGGGGATCCCTGACATACTTGCCGAGCTTGTGTGCTGCCAGAACGCCTATACTCTTCCTTCTTTCTGCCTGATTCGCAGCACTGTGGGGCGCACCGCTCCTTTGAGAAGAGGAGGCGGAGCCGCCATCTTGGATTTCCGATGACGCTGCTGCAGCACCACTGCGGCGCTTGGGCCCCGGTTTCGCCGCATCTCGGCGTCAGCCAGTGTGCCTGGACGGTGCAGGAGTCAATTGCGCACCGTTACGCCGCTTTCCAAGCCGCACTGTCAGGGTAGGTTACAGGATTCTGTAGCACAGGAACGTAGCCGCACTAACACGCGTCCGTCCTGGTCAGTCCGTGGCCACGCCCCCCCTCTGTAAAATTACATAACAAAGTGTACAAGCCGGACGGGATTTATAGTGGATGGCAGATATGTATCCCCGGTTTTTAGTCTGCAACTTCACAGGCAACTGCCTTACAAGAGGCGACAATTACTCAAGCCAAGGTGTTGGCTGAGGCTGTCCAGCAGTTTGCTCCTGGACGGAAGTCCGTTGTCATGGCCCAGGGGAACCCGGTAACCACCCGGGCAAGTCATTTTCTCCAAAAGCTGAGTCCCACGGATGATGTGGAGGCCTTTCTTACCACCTTTGAGAGGACTGCAGAGCGAGAAGGGTGGCCCCGAGATAAATGGGCCGGCCTAATAGCTCCATTTCTGTCTGGTGATCCACAAAAGGCGTATTACGATCTTAACCCAGATGACGCCATGAATTATGATCGGCTGAAAGCAGAGATCCTGGCCCGCCTAGGGGTAACCACTGCAGTAAGAGCTCAGAGGGTACACAAGTGGAAATATCAAACTAAACTACCGCCTAGATCACAGATGCATGACCTTATCCATTTGGTTACCAAGTGGCTGCAACCCGAGCATCTGAATGGACCCCAAATTGTGGAGCGGGTTGTGACAGATCGTTATCTTCGGTCCCTCCCTGTTGACCTGCAGCGTTGGGTGAATCATGGGGACCCCAAAACCGCGGCTCAGCTGGTTGAAATGGTTGAGAGGTACAAGGCTACTGAGGAACTACTTGCTCCCACCGGTCATCGACCGTTCACCAGCTCACGTCCAGAGAAATCTACGCCAGCCCAGAAAAGTTCCCCGCAGAGTCCTAGGCTCAGTGTGAAAGAAAGTGGAGACGTGTCACCCCCTGCCCAACAAGGGGTACCCGCAGATACCTCTTCACCCTGGAAGGGGGGGAACGGGCAATGTTGGAGGTGTCAAACCTGGGGCCACACAAGGGCACAATGCCCATTGAAGGAGGAGCCCATGGAGTGTGGGGCTATCCAGCAACTGTCCTGTTATGCCCACAAAGTTTGCACTGCATGCCCTGACTCAGTTGAGGGGCAGTTCGAGTGTACTGTCTACATTAATCAGGTTCCAGTCAAGGCTCTCTTGGATTCAAGGAGCATGGTGACCCTGGTATTGGACAGTGTTATTGGCGAATTTGAACCAGTGTCCAAGTAATTTGCATTCACGGAGATACCCGGTCTTACCCGCTAGTCCCAGTGACCATCACTGTTGATGGGGAATCCGTGGTGCATGAGGTGGCAGTGGTGAGTAAACTGCTACACCCCGTTATTGTGGGGCGTGACTTTCCAAAGTTCTGGGAATTATGGGACAGTATGGAGAAGAAAACCACTGACTTGAGGGTGGGGGTGGGTTCCCAAAACCCAAGGGGTTCTGAAAATGATATAATGCATGAATGTAAAAATGATATTGTGTCACAGCCCCAAACTCTGGAAAAGGGTAATAAGGTAATTGAGGATCCTGGTCAGAGGACCAAGCCGTCCTCTGAGGGGGGGGATTTCTTCCCATTACAGGTAATGCTTGGGGAGGATGATGAGGATGATTCATTAAGCCCCGTATCTCCTGATCTAGATGTGTCAAGGGGAGCCTTTAGCACTGCCCAGATGCAGGATCCTACCTTAGTTAATGCCCAAGAACAAGTGGTGGTGATAAATGGGGTTTCCCAAGAACCAGGTGCAGAGAAGCGTTGGCCGCACTTCGCTGTAAATGGCGATCTACTCTATAGAGTCACCAAGGTCCGTGAGGAGGTGGTGGAACAACTGTTAGTTCCAAAGCCATACAGACGAATGGTACTTGACCTGGCGCATGATGATGCACTGGGTGGACACTTGGGGGCAGAGAAGACCGAAGCAAGAATCACAGACCGTTTTTTCTGGCCAGGTTTAAAGTCCGAAGTAAAAACTTACTGTGCATCCTGTCCTACCTGCCAGTTAACGGCTCCGGCTTCTCATTTCAGCAGCCCCTTGGTGCCTTTACCCATTATCGAAGTACCATTCGAACGTATAGCAATGGACTTGGTAGGTCCCCTGGTAAAATCTGCCCGAGGGCATCAGTATATCTTGGTAATCCTTGATTATGCCACCCGATACCCGGAAGCTATTCCCTTAAGGAATGCCACATCTAAAGCCATTGCCCATGAGCTGTTTCTGATGTTTTCAAGGACAGGGTTTCCCAAGGAGATACTCACTGACCAGGGTACCCCATTTATGTCAAAGGTGATGTCAGGTGTGTGCAAATTGTTCCAGATAAAGCAGTTACGTACGTCTGTCTACCATCCTCAGACAGATGGCTTGGTGGAACGGTTTAATAAGACCTTAAAAACCATGCTTAAGCGGGTGGTGCAAAAAGATGGTAAGGATTGGTATTGTCTGTTACCTGCTCTTTTATTCGCAATTCGGGAGGTGCCTCAGGCATCCACAGGGTTTCTCTCCCTTTGAGTTAGTGTACGGGCGCAGGCCAAGGGGACTGCTTGATATTGTAAAGGAGGCTTGGGAGAGTGAAGCTACTCCCCACAAAAGTGTTTTGGAGTATACCTCTAAAATGAGGGAAAGGATCGCAGGAGTGATGCCATTGGTTAAGGAACACATGCAAAGTGCCCAAGAAGCTCAGCGCCGGGTATACAACCGATCCGCTAAGGTGAGGCAATTTCAGGTGGGAGATAGAGTGGCAGTGTTGATCCCCACTGTAGAGAGCAAATTCTTGGCCAGATGGCAGGGCCCATTTGAAATTGTAGAAAAAGTGGGCAAGGTAAACTATAAGGTTCACCAACCTGGTAAGAGAAAGCCCTACCAAATCTATCACATAAATTTGTTAAAGCATTGGAAGGATAGAGAACCAGTTTCAGCATTGGCTAGTGGGAAACTTGAGTCTCAGGTTGGTGCTGACAATGTCCTGGTAGCTACAGCATTGTCAAAAGCCCAGACCCAGCAAGTTAGGGAGTTTCTGCAGAGAAACAAAGATATTTTTTCTGATTTGCCTGGGATCGCTAATGTCATAGAGCATGACGTAATTACAGAGCCGGGAGTAAAGGTGTGTCTCAAACCTTACCGCATTCCAGAAGCTCGCCGTAAGGCTGTCTCAGAGGAGGTAAAAAAAAATGCTGGAGTTAGGGGTTATTGAAGAGTCACAGAGTGAATGGTCAAGCCCCATTGTGTTGGTACCCAAGCCCAACGGTACTCTGCGATTCTGCAATGATTTCAGAAAACTCAATGAAATTTCCAAATTTGATGCCTGTCCTATGCCCCGGGTAGACGAACTTATAGAGAGGTTAGGTCCTGCCCGTTATATTACCACTTTAGACCTCACTAAGGGGTACTGGCAAATACCCCTAACCCAGACGGCAAAAGAGAAAACCGCATTCTCCACTCCAGATGGCCATTTTCAATATAAAAGAATGCCCTTTGGTTTACAATCTGCCCCAGCTATGTTTCAAAGGGCAATGGACAAACTTTTGAGGTCCCATCAGAGGTACACATCCATTTACCTGGATGACATTGTCATCTTTAGTAGGGAAAGGGAGTCCCATTTGCCTAAAGTCCAGGCAGTTCTTGACTCCCTGAGACACGGTGGGTTCACAGTGAATCCTGAAAAGTGTGCCATAGGGATGGAAGAGGCAAGATACCTTGGGTACATTGTAGGTAGATGGCTAGTAAAACCCCAGCTAAATAAGGTAGATGCTGTCCAGAACTGGCCCCGCCCTAAAACAAAGAAACAGGTACGAGCATTCCTGGGAATGATTGGGTACTATCGTAGGTTTGTCCCCAACTTTGCCACAGTAGCAACCCCATTGACTGACCTGACCAAAGGTCGGAAGTCAGTCATAGTTGAGTGGAACATGGATGCTGAAAAGGCATTCCTCGAGCTCAAGTCCGCTCTTTGTCACCACCCCATTTTGGTGGCCCCAGATTTCTCAAAGGAATTTATTGTTCAGACTGATGCTTCAGACGTAGGTCTGGGTGCTGTCCTATCACAGGTCATTAATGGGGAAGAGCATCCCGTAGTGTTTCTCAGTAGAAAGCTGACTGCATCGGAGAAAAACTATGCAATAGTTGAGCGAGAATGCCTAGCCATTAAGTGGGCCTTGGACTCCCTCCGTTATTACCTTTTAGGTAGGAGATTCTGTCTGATCTCTGATCATGCCCCACTCACCTGGATGAAACAGAAAAAAGGGGCAAATGCCAGGGTAACCCGATGGTTCCTGGCACTCCAGGAGTTCAAATAAACTGTAGAGCACAGACCCGGGAAACAGCATATGAATGCGGATGCTCTGTCCCGAGTCCATTGTCTAGGCTCTACTAGTGCCTCCACCTCCCCTGGGTTGAGGCAGAGGGGGGGGATATGTACAAGCCGGACGGGATTTATAGTGGATGGCAGATATGTATCCCCGGTTTTTAGGTTCTGAGCCATCCATTTAAGAATGTTCCCTTTAAGAAACATCAGAGGGTTAAGCAGCCAGAAGGTGGGCTGGACAGCCAAGGGGTGTTTAAGGGAATCAGCAGCAGGTGTGCAGGGTGTGAGAGAAGGAGCTGCACAGGAGGGCTGGGATGTTGGGTTGGAATGGCTGTATTTTCAGAGACCTGTGGGGCCTGATAGCCAGGTGGATATTTTCCTGGTGTTTTCCCCACAGACCAAGCCTGGATAGTACCTTGGGGTACTGGAAACTTAAAAACGCTGAAGTAAGCTATTTTGTTTATTGCTGGACTTTATGTTTCTGAATGAAGCTGTTTTCTTTCTGTTACATTTTGACTGCTGCTGGAAGCTCTTTGTGTTCAAAATAAACGGACTGTTTTTCTTTTCACCTTGGAGTGGCCTGCATTTATGCTAACAATCCCGCTGTGATCCCCCCAAACTTCACAAAAGATATATAGATACATGTTTCAAATTTTAGTAGAGCAAGTGTACCCGACAAGCATGTATTTGTATTTTGAGTACTACTGATTTTTGGTTTCGTTCATATGTCCTTTAGCAAAAGTAATATTTATGAACAATTAAATCATTACATAACTTTACAAAAAAAGAATAACTAAGGGAACCAATAAAACTAATTGTTGGGTGTGTGGCATTAGGCCAACTGATTCAATGGGACTACCCATGGTAGTTTTCCCAATTTCTGCTCATAAACTAGTTTAACAATAACAATTATTATTTATATATATACGGCTTGGAAAATAGCACTATTAAAGCATTAAAGCATTAAACACGTTTAAATGACACATGGAAAATAATGATTGGTCTAAGTGTGTTTTTACAGGCAACTAAAGATGAAGCTAATGAATTTAGCATCGAGCAGAAGATGGTATTTATAAAACAACTGTTAATTTGACAGATACTAGAAAAAGTATAGAGTTCCAACAGTAAAGAGTGTTGGAACCTATTGTATTCTAAAATAAAATTAGCTATTTATGGATTAATAACATAGAAATCTACCTACTACTTTATATGTGGTACATGGGCTTATGTCTGGTTACCAGAGAATAGCTATGGTACCTGTATTATTGCTACTTCAGCTCCTGCCATAGCAATTGTAGATTAGGATAATGTAACAGCAACTATTTTTTTTTTAATATCACGCCACAATCTTTTTAAGAGAATTGTTTACCATAGTAAAGTTTAATATTTTTTGGGGAATTGTAAATAAGATTACTGTGTTTATAATTTCTCAAAGTACAAAACCTAATGCTAAACAAATCTACCGTGTCAGGATTCAAGATCCTGACTCTGAAATTCTTTATAAAAGTAGTTTCTAACATTATAATTTGTTTACTTCTATAGAACAACTGAGCATGTGGAAGATTTTGGCAATCGTTTTTCTTGCTACATGTTTATGATGATGATGATTTCAAATGAACACTCTTTATTGATAATTCAAAATCGGTGATAGATGGGAACCATTATTTCACAGTTAACTTTAATTACGGACATCTTTTCCATGTCTCTTTCCAAAGCACTTTAAAGAAAATGTTTGCTGACACCTGTCTCTACAAGAACACGACTATATCATGGAGATGCAAGTATACTAAGTTCATCACTTCTAAGAACTATAATTGGGACAATACCTTTGCAGATGCCTTTATTCAAACCATCTTTTCTAAACGGCACTGGAACATGGATAAAGAGACTTATGTTTACTAAACGCAATATTTCAAAATACATGGCATGGAATCTTTTGGGTGTTGGTTGAATTAGATATGTAATACTTCATGATAATTCTTTTAAACTGAAGTAGTTTGTATAGTTAGGCAAATAACAAGATTGGGATGGATTAGGAACTCTCCAGCATGTAGTTGTGTTAATTCTGCTGGTCAAGAATGAGTTCTTGGTTTTGAAGACAGGCCTAGCCCCTCTTCAGAGCATAGTCTGAATACGGTTATTTGCATTTAGGTGAGTTTATAGTTTAGGTTAATTTTACCTATTGCCAATTATCAACTCCCTGTTTCTCTGTTTCGTTCACTTATTCATCATCATACTGACACTGTTGTTGCATATCGCAAACACACTGATAAATTGTATGATACTGTTGTTAAAACTGTTGCTACCAAACACAGATTAATTTCTTTAGGTTCTCGGTTACAAGATGATTTACAACACCATTGTTATGATGTGTTTACTGGTTGGTCACCTACTGGCTCTGCTATCATGCATTCTATTTTTTATCCCCTTGTTATTGTTACAGTCATTCTTCTTGTTCTTGTTATTTTCAATTTACATCTTTCCTGCTCTTTTATGATACGTACTTCAGAACATTCTCAGTTGAAGAAAATACATTCTCATGTGTCTTTTTCACATTAGATGATCATGTTATGATCAAAGAGGGGGTTGAAGGGTTAACATGCCTACGTGCCGACCCTTGTAGGCCTCTGTACTTGTTTTTCTGTACGACCCTGTACTGTCTCTTCTTAGACAACCTTGCATAAGTATCATCATGTACTATAAACAATATTATCAGCTTGCCTCAGACAAAATATCTTAGCTAACGCGCATGCACATATTTGTCTCTTTTTTCTATCTTGTCCATCCTGAAGGATATACCTATTACAGACATATACTATGCTAATAACTATGCTGATACGTCACTATATTGGGACGTCTTTACTTATAACCAATATAAGCCTATGTTTGACCTTCAATAAACGGAACTTGTTATTCTGATCCACTCGTTGGTGTTTCTTTGTGCAAGTTCCCCGGATCCGGAATACTAGGCATTGTTGGTCAGACGAAATCCAAAGGTTCCAGTAGCAGTCGGTTCGTTGTCCCCTTCAGGTAATAGTTTCCCACATGAAGTTAAAAGTGTTTGTCACAAGGCCCTGACAACTGTTTTACTGCCAATGAGTGGTATTAGAAAATCAGAACAAATAAAGGTCATATGATCTCCTTGAAACTTGAAAAATACTCAATTTGGGAAATTAAGAAATATGTTGATAATGTTGTTCAGAGTGCATTTGAATCTGAGATTATCACCAAGAATAATAAGGATTTCCTTATAATGGATTATCCACGGATCCCAGTCTTGTACTTACTTCCAAAAATTCATAAATGTTTAGACAACCCCCCAGGTAGACCCATTGTATCTGGAATGGGATCCCTCCTACAACCACTAGCTCAGTTAGTCAATGCCTTTTTACAAGATATTGTAAAGAACATACCAGAGTGCCTGAAAGACATGGCTGATTTTTTTGGTAGACTTTTACACAAATTGAACCTGATTGGATGTTGTGCAGTATAGACGTTCAGTCATTATGTACATCCATCCCACATGAGGAGGGGATCCATTATATTGAAGAGGCACTACTTTCCACTAATCTGCCACATAGATTGATATACTTCCTGTTGGAATTACCATCTCTTGTACTTAAGAAAACTATTTTTGATTCAATACTGATTTTTACATTCAAATACAAGGGACAGTGATTGGAAGTAATCTTGCTCCTAGTTACACTAACATTTTCATGCATTTCATAGAGTAAAAAGTGATTCTGGGCAATACTAACTTTAGGCAGCATACTAAATGCTATCTAAGATTTATGGACAACATCTTTTTGATTTGAAGTGGGAAGGAGGCTGAATTGCAAGAATAAATAAATTACCAACATAATACTATTAAATTTACAGCTAAATATAACTTGAACTCGGTACACTATTTTGATGTGAATGTTATTAAAAATTATAATGTACTTGAAACAAGCCTACAGAATGTAACAACATCTTACATAGAAGTAGCTACCACACTGCTGGTACACTTAAGGGGATTCCCAACGGACAATTTCTGCACATCATAAGAATTGCATCTGATGATCACAAATATTTAAAAAGCACTGATAACCTTATCCAAAAATTTACAGAAAGGGGATATGATAAAGATGACCTTATTGGTATAAGGAATGATGTACTAACTATTGACAGAGTTTCGATATGACTAGTGAAGGGTACTACTACTAGCTTTATAAATGTATATACTATTATTAACAATGTATCTTGTATCTAAACAGAGACATTTTTTAAATGATACAAACTGTTAACAAATTATTATGGTGCATTTTCAGGGTAGGCCACTAGATACTACATTAGAAAAATTGATTCTTTTATGTTTGGCCACATGTTGAAGCTGACACACTTGTTGGTGTATCGAATTTCATAAATTGTTTGGGTTTTGTGCAATGTGAAACAAGCACCTGATAAAGTGTCATTGGATCCGAAATGTCATGCAAAAAATAAACAACACTGGATTTATATGGTTCTCCAGAGTAAACTTTATTGCCTATTCCCTGTTTACGAATTGCTTGTTATTTTTGGAAAATTCTCATCTTAATGCCATAGTATGTGCAAACAAAAGATGCAGATGCTGGCATATTGTGCTGGAATATTAGAGCCTGACCTAAAGGTTTGCATTATAATGTCTTTAGTATTGTAAAAGTGAATTATGGCTACAGAATCTCTAGACTAATTGTGGGAGTATTGCTTGTATAAGTGTTTGAAAATACTGTTGCAACTGATCCTGTTTAATTTCTTCAGGGATGCTGCTAATTCTTACTTTGTTTCTCCTAGAATGGTCTTCAATGCCGAACAGTTTACTTTTTAATACCTTAATTTGCTCTGCTGGAAAGACTATGGTGTCAGAGTGAGCATTAATAGAGGCACGGTTCTCTTCTGATTTAGTTTCCAAAGTATCAACTCTTGTGCCAATCTCTAATGCAGAGTGTTAGTAATATCTGCTTGAATAGATGGGACTCGCATAGTCTTTTCAGTTACAGGGACAGAAGCGGACTCACCCGCTGGAATATCATTTTCCAGCTAGCATATCGTTTCGGCTAGCACTCTAGCCTTTCTCAAACTTCATCCTTCGCTTGCCCTGCAGGCAAGGGTCAAACCAGGAAGTCGATCAGAAAGGATTTAGCAGAAGAGGTAGTCGGTATTCAGGCAAAGGTCAAGATCCAGAGGTCAGAATAGTCAAAAAGCCAGGCAGGGGTCGCAACAGGAATCAAAAAACAGGTTCAGACAGATTAGCTTAAAGCTCAGAAGCACCAGAAACAAATCCTATCAAGGGCAATATGAAACAGCAGGAAGGTCCCTTTTAAATTTCGCGCCATTGCGTGCTGACGTCATCACGCCTACTAAACCCGGAAGTGTGCGCCGCACGCTCACTAAGAAGAACCCAGCACATGAGAAGAGGAGCGGTGCGGCCGGCATCCCCGCCGGCGTCCCACTAGACCACCAGGGTTAGTTATTTTCCTTACATTGCCCCCCTCTCTAGGGGGGGGGCACTGGAGCTACTGAGACCCAAGAGTTCTCCTCAGGAGCAAAGCCCTTCCACTTAGTGAGATATTGAAGTTTACCTCGTATGAGGCGGGAATTGAGGAACTCCTGGATCTCAAATTCAGGCTGACCTTCAACCAAACTGGGGGAGGAATAGACAAATGAACATGAGTGGCAGGTTTTAGGAGGGAGACATGAAAAGCAGGTAACTGAAGGTGAACAGAGGATGGATTAATTATTGCAGTGATGGGAGTATGGACCTATGAACCTGGGTCCCAGTTTGGGAGAGAGAATCTTCAACTTAATATGTTTGGTGGGTAACCACACTTGGACCCAAATTCGCCTAACACTAGTGTCAATTCGCTAACGTTGGGCATTTTCGTTACTTCGCAAAACGAACGCTGACGTAAATTCGCTAGTGTTACTTCGCACCCTTACGCCTGGCGAATTTTCGCTACGGATGTAACTACGCAAATTCACTAACGTGCACAGTGTACTGAACGCTACCTTTTATGCTAGACTTCCTTCGCCACCTCAGACCAGGCGAAGCGCAATAGAGTAGATAGGGATTGCTTCAAAAAAAGTTCAAATTATAGCATTTTTTCTATATTATGGGTGATAGGCTGAAAAAGATCGAACATTTTTTTGGGGCTCCCCTCCTTCCCCCCTACATTTCCTAACTCATGGCAACTTAACTATACAGTGGGCACATGTGTAGGGCAAAAAAAAAAATGTATTTGATGTTTTGAAGGTTTCCCAGGCATTTGTAGTGATTCTACGTATTCCTCCATTGAAATTTGAATTTAGCGCCGTATGCAAATTAACCATCGCTAGCGTAACTTTGCTTCGCTTAGCGAATCAATGCTAGCGCAACTTCGCAACCTTGTGTACCCCTGTGCGCAACTTCGGATTTTAGTGAATTTGCGGAGCGCTGGCGAAACTACGCCTGGTGAAGTGCGGTGAAGTTACGCCTGGCCCAACTATGAATCTTAGTGAATTTGCCCCTAAGTCTCCTACCTTATGCTGGGGTGCCTCCCTACAGGATTTATCAGTAGCTTTCTTTTGAGCAGCTGTAGCTGCAGCAAGAGAGTCATGTACAGATGAAACCAGACTAAATTGTGTGTCTGGCTCGCTGTAACGGATCAGAGTAAACACGCTAGTTGCATTCAGTGCACAGAAACACGCTGTCCTGACGTCTAGGAAAAGATAAACTCTAAATTACAATAGGTGCAGTTCCAGTAACAGACACCAGGTGGCGCCTGGACTAGTTTTCCTCTCAGCGACTGTTTTTCACTGCTGCTGAGATCCCCCTTGTCAAAAACTGTGTCAACAAAATACCATAATGTATTAGTACAAAAGCTGACGCCAATGTATTTTTTAGAAGGCACACAGCCAAATCATTATAAATAAATGTGTGGGCATTGTGATTCTAGGTTTTAGAAATCTGCTTCAAAAGACTTGGTCGAGTACCTCACCCTCCCCCCCAAAAAAAAAAAATTATAAAAAAAAAATGCATACATTTATGTCAGTTTCTATAAAACCCTTGGTATCATCCTAAATTTAGTCTTACAATTTTTTTTCCGTTTTGATGACTATGCTTTAAGAGACAGTTTAAAGCCATATCAAAAGGTAGTAGGCTTAGTGGTTTAAGTAATGTCCTTCCATGGAGAAGGTTGTAAGTTCAAATATTGTGAATAACACTTTTAAAAAACTTTTACTAAAATTCAAATCATGTCCTCATACAATATAAAATACTATAAAACTTTCAAAAATTGCATTTGTTTTGCATTTGGTAGGTTGTGGGTAAGATACTTGGCTTTACAATGGAAGGCTTTGGGTTCTAACGTGCTTGTCAAACGTTGTTATAGTTGATTTAAAAATGATATTTTATTACAGTATGACACATTCACTCAATCATTTGATATAACTGTGGCTCAATAATAATATTATACAGCAGGAACAGCATTTTACAGGTCAAAAGCATATGTGGTGCACTGATCACAGGAAATATATTACTAAAGATAGAAAATACGAGCTGCACAGTTTTAAAGTCCTTTACAATTTTTTGCAATATATGGAAGTGTTTCTAAAACTAAACACTTTTGTGCAAAATTGAAAAGACACCACATATACTGTCTATAAAAACATTAGGGGCTATTTTTACTGCAAGTAAAGTGTTTAAAGTGCAATCATCTGCCAATTAAGAAATGATGCAAAAGCAAAGGTGGTGGGTGGGGGGTGTATGCAAGAGTTTGGAATTTGGGAGGAGGCCCCTGATAAAGGTGGCCATAGATACACAGATCCGATCGTACGAATTGAGGATTCGTACGATTTTCGGATCGTGTATGGCGTGTGCCGGCATTTTTCGCCTGGCGGAGATCGGTCGTTTGGTCGATCGGTCAGGTTTGATTTTGACCCGACCAATCCCGCTGGAGCTCATGGCACATCGTAATCTGATCGTTCGGCCATATGGCCGAACGATCAGATTACCCCCGATATAGCCATGCCTGTTAATGGCATATGGGGGAAAGATCTTTGCATCTATGGCCACCCTTACTAACAGGAGGCCCTTGGTGTCGCAGTCCCAGTCAGCCCCCAATGTTCCACTCCAACCTTGGAACTTGCTGTTGGAACTGAGTGTCAATTATGCCAGGACCAGCAATCTGTGGATTCTTGCAAATTCCAGAGGGACTTCTGCAAGATGCTATAGACAGTTACTGGGGCTGGATTTCCTTCCCAGGCACCCTTAGGCCGCGTCCTTATGCCATACAGTCCTGGCGCCCCTGGGCTGCGCGGTCCTAGCGCCCGCACTGCCCCCTCCCCATGAGCACATGTGCCAGAGCAGTGCTCCTCAGAAAGCAGCTGGATGGCATGCTGCCCCTCATATTTTTCCACCCTAGGCCCGAAACGTTATGGCCTCACCACAAATCCGGACCTGATAGTCACTATGTAGTGAGCTGGTGGGGGCTGTTTAGTCCTCTGTGTACTTTAAATTCCAGGGCCTGTTTTAAATCACAGTCTGTACGAACAAATGAGCTAACTGTGCAACTATACAGTGGTGGGGGAAAATATTTGCATGCAAGTACAAATCTTTAATAAATAGGTTTACTCGCCACAGCAAATAGTGTCCATTTTTAAGCAGCCACAGTTGTAGCTGTAAATGACCCATACACTGTACATCCAAAATAAGAGTGCTATGTGATTTATAATTACAATATTTTGTATGTATCGGGACCATCAACAGAATATACAGACATATCAAGGAGGGGAGGAAAAAGAGAAAATTTTTCCTACTTACCGTAATTTTCTTTTCCTGGTCATCCCTATGGCAGCATAGTAATTACCTTCGCGTACTCTCTCCCTGTTGGTCCATGCAGAAGAAAACAAACACAACCCCACATGCATAAGTACCTCCTTCACCAGGCCCTCCGTGTCTTAGTTCTTAGCTGAAAAACATACAAATTATTAGGGTGGGTATGCTGCCATAGGGATGACCAGGAAAAGAAAATTATGGTAAGTATGAAACAATTTTCTCTTTTCCTGGTCATCCCTGGCAACATAGTTATTACCTTCGGGTAATACCAAAGCAATAGAATAAGAAAAAAAAAAGGGGGGGAGACAATAATGCTGCAATAATTTTAATCAAGAGGCTGAAAGGACAGCATGGCCAAAATGAACATCTGAAGAAAACAACAAATCCAATTTATAGTGTCTGATGAAGGTATTAGGAGACGCCCAAGTAGCTGCCCAAGTCAGAAGGAAACCTGCTTCTGCTGCCCAAGAAGCCGCCACAGTCCGGGTTGAATGCGCTCTCACTTCTGAAGGTGACGGTCTGCCCTGCTCTGTGTATGCTCTGGAAATGGCCTTGATGATAAAGTTAGTCAGAGTTCTTTTAGATGCAGGTTCACCCTTTCTAGCACCTGCTGGGATGACAAATAATTTTCTAGACTTCCTGAAGGACTCTGTTCTCTGAATATAAGCTTTGAGGCATCTCCTGACATCCAGAGGACTCTCTTCCAATTCTGAAGAAAAAGAAGGCAGGACAATAGGCTCGTTAATATGAAAAGATGATACAACCTTTGGCAGGAAGGAAGGAACAGGTCTTAGAATTAAAAACTGTGTAGGGTTGATCCACAGATAATGCTTGCAGTTCCCCTACTCTCCTGGCAGATGTCACGGCTACCAGGATTATAGTTTTCAAAGATAATGGCCACAAAGGAATTTCTTGAATAGGTTCAAACGGAGAGGAAGAGAGGGCCTGGAGAACCAGAGGAAGATCCCATGGAGGAGCCGCTTTCTTCAAAGGAGGTCTAATTCTGAGAACCGCCTTGAAAAACTGGTTGATTAACAGTTCCTCTGCCCATTTTTTCCCTAAAACAGCAGACAAAGCCGAAACTTGTACCTTCAATGAACTAAGGCTTAAACCACAATCCAAGCCCGACTGAAGAAAATCCAGGATCTTAGAGGTGGTAAGATCTAAAGGATCTAGGCCAGGCCCGGACTGGCAATCTGTGGGTTCTGGCAAATGCCAGAGGGGCTGCTATAAGGTCCCATAGAAAGTCAGTATTTAGTGGGCTGGTGGGAGCTGTTTGGGCCTCTGTGTGGACTGATTGGGCCTCTGTGTACCTGAAATGCCAGGGCCTATTTTAATTCTCAGTCCGGACCTGATCTAGGCCTCTAGATTCGGACCAAGACGAAAAGCGTTGCCAAATTCTCTGATAAGTAGATAAAGTACCTACTTTCCTGGCCTTCATAAGTGTTTCTACTACTTGCTCAGAGCAACCCTGCTGCTTCAATCGTAGGAAATAAAATAAAATCCAGAGGTTCTGCAGTTCACTCCCTTTGCCGGTATAGTAATCTGTTCTCCCTCAGATCAATCACAGTAAAAAACCTTTCCTTCATACGAAGAGATACCAGCGCTGCAAGCTTAGGGATAGGCACCAAGAAAACAAAGAAATAAAATATAGTGTAGTAATTTCAATTAAGATCTGCACCTCTTTGTGCGATTGCTATATAGTGTGGTTTGATTTCTTCCACCAGGGGTTTAGTTGACCTTTACCCGTGACATTTTAATGATACGTGGCCACCTCCTGTGTAAGGTAATGGGTACTTACAAACGTTTAGTTATACCACTAGCATAAAGTATAGTTGTTTGTTCAAATCCAGGATGTCTTTCAGTTTCTAAAAAGGATATGATAAAAATCGTGTAAAAACTTCTTTAATATAGTAAAAGGATAAAAATACAGATTGCACTCACATATGTGTGCTCAAAATAAGCATAAATTCAGTCCGTCTGAGGGTTCCCCAGTCCTGCGTTCCACTCTGGATGTTAATTGCCTGGCGTTGTGGGTAGGACATGCGTTCCTGGTCTCTCCCTGATGACGTCACTGCTAGCAGACGCGTTTCGTCTATGCGACTTCCTCAAGGCTTTCAACCCCTTACTGCGCAAGTGCGCCTTTTGTGGACGAATCCTGGCCATGGATGCACATGCGCACCTCTCCTGGAATGCACGCGTCTCCATGGCAACCCGCCAATTTGGTAAATCACGATAATAGCATAAACTTTGGCGGGCTTTTTTTCTTTCTTTCTCTTTCCCCTCCAAATATAACAAAGAATCTTTTGAAATAAAATGCATCCTCAGGTACATTAAAATACATTAAAATACAACCCCCTCTGGTAAGACAGACCAGCAGTATTTAGTTCTACAATTGCCATGGAAACACGTGTTTAGCGTTTCTATTCCTAGGTTACATGGGCATCCATGGCTTTTCTTGGAGGTTTGTATACATGTAGGTATAGTATATTCTAACTTCAGTAAAAAGATCTATTAATCACCATTTTAAGTTAATCACATTCCAACTTTGAGTAAAAAATATCCCTCACAGATCGATATATAGCAGAATATAAAAACAGACTAAAAGAAGGTACATATGTTGTATAAGTTGGTGGTTACTTCTATAGAAATGCTCTTAGGTTTATATCTACATTGAGACCTTTGGGTATGGATGTCTCTAACAGATGTATCCATTTGCTTTCGCATTGTAAAGTTTTTTTCACTAAGTCTCCTCCTCTCCATTTATTTTTTACTTTTTCTTTGCCCCAATATATTAGACCTATAGGATTCATTTTGTGATGGTCTTTGAAGTGTTTAGATACGCTATGGTTATCCTTTCCCTTTTTTATATTATTCATGTGTTCCCGGATGCGTTCTCTTAGTGTTTGATTTGTTTTGCCTACATATTCTCTCTATTTTATTCACTTTTTCTCTCGATTGTTTGATTATATTCTCTTTGTATCCCCTCTCTTTGAATCCTTTGCCCATAACATCAAGTTGTTTATTCATTACCCCTTCTTCACTATAATTTTTCTTTATTCTGCACATCTGACTGTATGGGATGCTCCTTAACCATTGTGGATGATGGTTACTTGTAGAGGTTACATAATTGTTGGCATCCACCTCCTTAAAAAAGGTTTTAAAATGTATTTCAGAGTTTTTTATGTAAATCTCAAGATCTAAGAAGCTTATTTGCTGTGAGTCATAGATTAATGTGAATTCTAAATTTAGATCATTCTGGTTAAGGGAGTTAGTAAAGTCTATTAGGGTTTCTTCAGAATCCTTCCAGATTAGGATAATATCATCTATATAGCGGCGCCATAGGAACAAGTTCGCACCCCGCTCTAGAAAGGGGGCAATATGTTGCTCTTCCCAGTACCCAAGATGTAAATTGGCATAGCTGGGTGCGAATCTTGTTTCCATGGCTGTCCCGCATACTTGAAGGTAGTATTTATCCTGGAACCAGAAGAAATTGTGTCCCAAAATAAATTCAATTCCTTTAAGGATAAATTCTTTCTGGATGTTTGGTATTGATTTATCACCTTCCAAGAAATGTGCTGTGGCTTTCATTCCCTGGGAAATGATACTTATGGACGTATATAGAGATTTAACATCCAAGGTTGCTAGTATCATTTCCGGTTCCCATTGAATATTTTGTAAGGTTTGGATGACTTCAGTTGAATCTCTTAAATAGGCTGGAAGGGAAGTTACATATTTTTGTAACATTTTATCTATGTATTGGGATAGGTTACTGGTGGGGGAATATATCCCCAACATAATCGGTCTCCCAGGGGGGTCTACAAGGTTTTTATGGACCTTAGGAAGGCAGTATAGGACTGGAATGCAATGTGATGTAGCCCGCTCGCACAACAAAAATTAGAAAAATATATATGAAAATTTTTAAAAAGATTCGATAGAAAAAATTCGATAGAAAAAATGCTGGTTTGCGCTCACAAAGTCCAAATACTTAATAAAAGGCAAAAGAAAAAATACTTAATTCCAATCGCAAACTCCAATGCCTGGTACAAGGGGAAATCCCCGAAAGATATACTGTAAAGTCCAGCACTGTTCCAATTCTGTTAGTCCAGAAGCTTGAAAAGAAAGGTATAATGTATGCAGTAATGTATCAGAGTTAGAGACAACCTGCTAAGCGCAACAATGTATCAGGTTACTTGTCATATCAGCAAATTGAAACAGGAAGCATCATGCAACAATAAAGCAAAATCAAGGTACAGACGGGAAGGTTAAATCTTACCCTACAGGCGAAAATAGATTCTGTCCCTGTGGGGAAATCATGCAGCACCTGAAAAGAGGTGGAAGATGCATTAGTTGGAATTACAGGTAACATGTCATATTAAAATCCTCGTTTAACCCTTTCGGATGCCTGGATTGAAGTAACCAAATCCAGTAACATTCACGCTGCAATAAACACTTTTTAATGTCAAAGCCTTGTTTGTGTGTTACTTTTTCTAATATTTGCCATCGTAATTGGGATATTCTATGGCCATTGGTAAAGAAATGTTTTGCAAGCAGTGTTTCTTTTTTTGGCTTTCCTTTTTCAACCTGCTTCACTGTACCCGCTTGATCAACAGGCGACGTCTTATAATTACGAATAGTGGATTTGTGCTCATTAAGCCTCACCTTCATCGCTCTACTAGTTTGGCCGATGTACACCAATCCACAAGGGCACTTTAAACAATAGACTACCTCCTTGGTATCACACGTAAAGAACCCTTTGATCTCATGTTTATTACCCAATTGGGGATGTACCACATTCTTCCCTGGGATGATACCATTACAATGCCCACAGTTTCTACAGGGGTATGTACCTCTGTTCTGTGTAGATAGTGTAAGTGGAGGTTTATTGGCAGGGGTCACTTTTGGTTTTATAAGTTCCTGTATACTTCTCCCTCTTCTGTAAGAGAAGACCGGAGGTTGTTTAAACAAATGACCAATTTTAGGGTCAGATTGCAATATACCCCAATGCTTAAGAATAGTTTTTCTAATGGCCTTGTTATTAGTATCGAAAGTCGATATAAAGGGAATGCGCTGGCCCCTAAGTATATTTCTGTTATGTTTCTTCTTAAGGGTATCCTCCCTTGGGACGGACCTGATCTCATTCCGAATCACATTTAGTTCATTAGCATTATAACCCTTTTCCACAAACTTATTAACCATTTTGGTAGATTCCTGTTCATATAAAGCATTTGTAGAGGTTATACGTTTAACACGAAATAATTGACTCCTGGGGAGACCCTTCAAAAGACCCTGTGGGTGAAAGCTAGTAGCTTTTAAAAGGTTGTTGCGGTCAGTTGGTTTCCTGTATATAGAAGTCACAAATGAGGGACCCACAACCTGTATGTTGACATCCAAAAAGTGTAGTTCACTAGCATTGGTTTCTAACGTAAACTTAATGGTGGGATGGACCTCATTTAAGTATATTGCAAAGGCCTGCAAACTCTCTACTGAACCTGTCCAAATAAAGAAAGTATCGTCCACATACCGCATGTAGGACTGTATAAATGGGCAATAGGTGGTATTGGAGAAGATACTGTATATTTCTGCTCAAAATTGTCCATAAAAATATATGCATATGCAGGGGCCATGTTGGCCCCCATTGCACAGCCCTGTAATTGAAGGAAAAACTCGCCAGCAAAAGTAAAATAGTTTTTAGTGAGTACTAAGTCAAGAAGTTCGCACAGAAAATTTACTTTAAAGGCTGGGAGACTGCTTGTACTCAAATAGGTTCTCATACATTCAATACCCTCATTATGTGGTATAGAGGTGAATAAATCCTTCACGTCTAATGAGCACAAGCAGAAGTCACCAGACGGCAAAGCAATTGTACTAAGTCTGTTGATAAAATCAGTAGTATCTAAAAGACAAGATTTAAGCATGGGTACAATTTCTTGTAAGTACATGTCAATATAAATAGCCAGCGGTTGCCACAATGATCCCACATTAGACACTATGGGGCAAATTCACTAAGAATCGAAGTTGCGCCAGGCGCAACTTCGCCGCTCTTCGCGAATTTTCGCCAGCGCTTCGCAAATTCACTAAAATCCGAAGTTGCGCACAGGGGTAGCGTAAGTTTGCGAAGTTGCGCTAGCGTTGATTCGCTATATAAAGCGAAGTTGCGCTAGCGAAGGCTAATTTGCATACGGCGCGAAATTTAAATTTCAATGGAGGAACACGTATCTGCACTACAAATGCCTAGAAAACCTTCAAATCTGCAAATAAAAATTTTATTTTGCCCTACACATGTGCCCACTGTCTAGGTAAGTTGCCATGAGTCAGGAAAAGTAGGGGGGAGGAAGGGGAGCCCCAAAAAATTTTCGATCTTTTTCAGCCTATCAGCCATCATGTAGAAAACACGCCAGCGTTTTTTGGGACTTAGAAAAAATGTTGACTTTTTTTGAAACAATCCCTATCTACTCTATTGCGCTTCGCCAGGTCTGAGGTGGCGAAGGAAGTCTAGCGTAAAAGGTAGCGTTCGCTACACTGCGCAAGTTAGTGAATTTGCGTAGTTTCGTCGCTAGCGAAGATTCGCCTGGTGTAAGGTTGCGAAGTAACACTAGCGAAACTACGCCAGCGTTCGTTAGTGAATTTGCGCAGTAGCGAAAATGCCAAACGCTAGCGAATTAACGCTAGCGTTCGGCGCTTCGCGCCTTAGTGAATTTGCCCCTATGGGTCTACCAAGAGGGTTTTCAAGGCTTTTGTGTATTGGCTATTACTATTTATAATGTGGACTTTTTATCATCTTATATGTGATTTTACACTTGGATTTTCTAGGGTTAATCTTGTGTCCCTGATTATGTATGCAAATGTGGGGATTGACCAATCAAGTTATGTGAGGGGTGTTAAATTGCTTGCACTTGCACATTTTTTCTATGCTTGACAAAGGGGTCTGACCCCGAACGTTGCACGTTTGCAGAATAAATACGCAAGGGTATAACCCTGCTGTTACTTGCCTTTGAGTGCCAGTGTTTTCTTGGATAGTATAGGACTGTAACCATCGGATGTTCTCAAATATCTCCATTCATCTTCATTCAAGATTTCATTCATTTTAGCCTCATCTAACATTTGTCTCATCTTCATATTAAAAATTTCCATTGGGTTGGTTTTTAGTTCCTTATATGTGTTTTTATCTTCTATTAGGACCTAACACATCTGTAGATATTTGTGTTTGTCCATAATTACTGTTCATCCCCCTTTGTCCACCGCTTTTATTACTATATTTTTGTCTTTTTCTAATGTTTTTAGAGCTATCTGTTCACTATTAGTGAGATTTGGATGTAATTTCTCACTTTGTATTTGTCTTGTGCTGTTTCCAAATCTTTTTTTTATGAGTTCTTCGTACATTTTTTTGTATTTCAAAAAGATTTTATTCATAGAAAATAAACATGTTTACAGTAGACATGTGCTTAGGTGTCATTTCCAATTGTCACATATAGTTGTAAACATTTGCGAAATCAAGATCATGCAAAATAGAATAAACAGAGAACATTAGAATTAGAGAGAGAAAAAGAAAGTGGGGTGTGAAAAGGGTGGGAAGGGGTAGGGGGGAGAAGCTTGAAGGCAAGTATCCTGCAAATCTATGTTATATTACAGTTCGTTAGAGTTCTTCGTACATTTTTATGTAGTTTCCCTTCTCCTTAGATGGAATATAATCTGATTTCTTTTTTAAAGTAGTGTGTAAAAATTGATCTTTTTCTCCAGTGTAATTTTTTTCAATGTGATTATTTTTAGCAAACACTTTTTTTAGCATTATTTTATGAATAAATTTCTCCGTATCTATGTACATTTCGAATTTATTAGGTTTGTTTGTAGGTGCAAATGTTAACCCTTTCTTTAAGACCTTCTCCTCCTCCAGTGTAAGTGTCCTCCCACTTAAATTGAAAATCCCATTTTGTGTAGTTTTTACCTTGTGTTTCTTTCCCCTTTGTGTGCCCCTCCATGTGGGTTGTTCCACTTTTTCTGTGCTCCCCCTACCCTCATCGGGTGTTGTGTTAATGGTGAACTGGTGCATGTTGGGTGATTCAAGTAAACACTGTTCATTCCCCTTACTTCCCCTCTTTCTATTTTTTTGTCCTTTTGTTCTTTTTCTGGTGATTTGTTCCTGTGTGATTTTCTGTGTCCCTTCCCTAAAAAATTCTCCCTTAGTGGGCTATTTTTAACCTGTTTGTTCCGATATGTGGGCCTTTTTTCTTGTGATTCTTGATATAGCAACTTTTCTTTTGTAGTATATTTTTTATACTGTCGTGTTTGTTTCATATTGGAATTTTTCTCTCTTTCTTCCCCATATCTTAGTTTCCCCTAGTCTGAAGTCTTCCAGATCCCGTTTGAATTTAGTTTGTTTTGTTTCTATAATTGATTTCTCTAATCTGTTCAGATTATCCACCATTGTCTGTTCCAGACTAGAGAATTCTTCTGACTCTTTGTGTGAGTTTAAGGTTTTTTGTATCCTTTCTATTTTATTATTATATTCAATAAGTTCCTTTGACCTCTGTTTTATGATCAATTGCATTAATTTAACTGTGCAACCATTTAGAATATCATTCCATTCCGTTATGAATTCTAAATTTTCTTTTCCAAAAGTGGGTTCTTTTTTGATACGTAGACCCCTAGGTGTGATCTTATTCTCTATATATTTACTTAGAGTGGTCTTGTCCTTCTTCAATCGTAGCTTCTCAACCTCCAGCATGCTAGATTGAGGACATCCGGATTCAGGTGTAGAAGGGGCCCCTGAATCAACAAATCCTTCACAGCTGGAAGCTTCAGCGGTAACTGGACCGTCAAACGTCTCAACAGAGGATACCATGGCCTGTGGGGCTAGTTTGGCAGGATTGCTATCACCTCCATCTGAGACAACAGAATCTTCTTCAGGACCCTGAAGATCATTGGGAAGGGTGGAAATACATATGCCCAAAGATTCCTCCAATCCTGAGACAAAGCATCTTACTGCCTTCACAGATGTTGAAGGCACCCTGGAAAAGGTCTTGATCTTGGCATTGTGATCTGAAGCCATGAGATCTATCTGAGACACCCAATGAGCTACAATCCAATGAAACACTCTGGGATTCAACTCCCACTCCGCCTTGTATATGAATTCTCGACTCAAGTTTCCCGGAATGTAGATTGCTGTGATGTCGAGCAGGAAGGTTTGTGCCCAACTCATGATCTCCCTCTGAAGTCTGAGACTGCCTGTCCCTCCTTGCTTCCTTATATATGAAACCGCAGAGGCATTGTCCGATCTTATCTTTACAGACAGACCCATCAGGACTGGCTTGAGGGCAAATAATGCTTCTTTGACAGCCTTCAACTCCAGGACATTCGAGGGAAGATGAGACAGATTCCTGCTCCAAATACCTTGGGCTTCCGCACCTATTGTATGGGCTCCTCAGCCTGTGCCAGACGCATCTGTAAATACTTCTGTCCACTGCGGCTCTTCCAGGGGAAAACCCTTGTGTAGGTTCACTGGATCTTGCCACCAGACAAGATGGGACTTGAAGGCTGGAGATAGAAGAATTTTCTGAGACCAGTCCGTGCGGTACTGATCCCAATGTGAAAAGGAACTATCTCTGAATTGGTCTCATCCTCCATCTCGCCCATTTCACCAGACCAATAGTGGAAGTCAACAGATTCAAGAAACTCATCAGCTCTTTGGCCTGGAGGAAACTGTAACTCTGAAGCAGTTTTGCTTTTGACGTGATCTGGGATATCCTCTGTAGAGGCAAGGATGCTAATCCTAGTCTATTGTTGAAGAGAGCATCTAGATATATCTAGATGTTCATTCAGAATCCAACCAAATCGAGCTAGTGTTGACTTTACTAGGCAAACATGCTCTCCAAGAATTCTTGGATTCCTTCCCATAATGAGCAGGTCATCCAAATAATGGTAGACTTCCATCCCTTCCAATCTTAATTTGGCTATGATCACCACCAGAACCTTGGTGAAAGTCCTTGGTGAGGTGGAGAGGCCGAAAGGAAGGCAGCAAAACTGAAAGTGAAGAACTTCCCAAGCAAATCTCAGAAAGCACTGGTGTTCCTCTGCCACCGGAACGTGGAGGTATGTGTCTTTCAAGTCGAGGGATGCAAGCCAATCTCCTGTACGGACCACAGACTTTATTGTGGAAAGTGATTCCATTTTGAATTTTTGAGGCTTTAAATATCTGTTTATAATTCTCAAATCGAGGATGGGACGTAGAACTCCCGAAGCTTTTCTCACTAGAAACAAGGGGGAGTAGCACCCGTGACCTAGCTGCTGTGGAGGTACTGGAATGATAGCTTCCTTTGCAGCTGCGATATGTAATCTTGAAAGATTGAAAAATTGTTTCTTGTTTTTGACGAGATGAAGAAATCTTGATGAGGCCTTCGTAAGAACTCCAAACGATAACCTCTGGTGATGACTGAAAGAACACAAAGGTCCTGAATTTCTTTGGCCCAAACCTCCCGGTATTTTAGAAGTTTTGCCCCTACTGGAATTGGCTGGGCCGGCCTCATCTCATTGTGGTTTTGGCTGATCTTTGGGAGATCTGGTATTCTTAGGATAAACGAAAAAAGCTTGATTGACCGAACGCCAAGAAGATCTGAACTCTTTGCCCGGTCTATAAGATTTAGCTTCCTCCCTGCGCCTAGAGGAAAATCTGTCGGATTGCCTTCTCTCTTGGAAACGTTTAGTTTGGGGAAGAAAAGTACTTTTACCCCCTGAAGATTTTGATATAATCTCATCCAAAGATTTTCCAAAGAGTCTTTTCCCCTCAAAAGGAAGTTTGCATAATGTATTTTTAGAAGCTGTGTCCGCATACCAAGAGCGGAGCCACAAGGCTCATCTAGCTGCTGTAGTATAAGCAATGCTACAAGCCGCAAGTCTAGACAAATCCACTGTAGCTTCCAAACAGAATTCTGCAGCTTTCTTTAAATCGGAGATTGCTTCACAAATTAACTCTCTTGAAGAATTCTCCATAATGGCCTGCTCAATATTGTGAGCCCAAATCGACATGGCTTTAGACACTGAAACAGCAGCCACAGCTGGCTTGCAGGAAGCCTCAGCCACCATATAAGCTTTTTTTAACTCAGTCTCCATTCGACTATCCATAGGATGTTTTAAAGCTGAGATGTCATCGATCGGTAGAGCAGTTTTCTTGGATAGACGGGCAACTGGAGCATCAACAGTGGGTGGATTTTCCCAGACCTCTACAACTTCTTAGGACCCCTAGCCCATTCCTGATCCATGACTTCCTTGATCTCAGGATGGACCGGAAATAGGTTTTTCTTTTTCTTAGAAAACAGGGAAGTAGTAGATGGCTGAGAGTGACTTTCCTCAAGATTCAATGTGCGTCTGACTGCTTTAATCAGGGAAGGAATAAGCTTAACATCAAAGCCTTCTGCATTCTCAGGTTCATCCACAGACGAATGAGACTCACAGTCCTCTACAGATGAGGAATCATGTATAACAGAAGTAGAAGGAACAGGATCTGCAGAAACTGCAGGTTGCTTAAGTGAATCAGACACAGCCTGTTTAATCCACTGCATAATTGTCTCTTGAGGGAAGTGAAGTAGATGTAGAAGGCAGTTGTTTATCCTTATCATACAAAGCATAGTCCTGAAAGCATGACTGATAGGGATGTAGCGAACGTCGGAAAAAAAGTTCGCGAACATATTCGCGAACTTGCGCAAAAATGCGAGCGGTTCGCGAACGGTTCGCGAACCCCATAGACTTCAATGGGAAGGCGAACTTTAACATCTAGAAAAGACATTTCTGGCCAGAAAAATGATTTTAAAGTTGTTTAAAGGGTGCAACGACCTGGACAGTGGCATGCCAGAGGGGGATCAAGGGCAAAAATGTATCTGAAAAATCTGCCTGTGTGTGCTTGGAAGAGATAGTGTAGGGGGAGAGCTGTTAGTGATTTCAGGGACAGATGATAGTAAGCTTGCTGGCTAGTAATCTGCTTGATACTGCTCTGTATTGGAGGGACAGAAGTCTGCAGGGATTTGAGGGACATTTTAGCTTAGGTAGCTTTGCTGGCTAGTAATCTACTGTTCTCTTTAAACAACTGCCATACGTTGACCTTGTAGGCATTGTTTGCCCAGTTTTTTTGGACGCAGCCACTGAAGCACAGTTGCCAGAAAAAATATGCCATATAAATGCTGAAAATAGTAATTTTTCGCCATACGTTGACCTTGTAGACATTGTTTGCCCAGTTTTTTTGGACGCAGCCACTGAAGCACAGTTGCCAGAAAAATTATGCCATATAAATGCTGAAAATATAAATTTTTTTGGTTGCAGCCACTGAAGCACAGAGGCCAGAAAAATTATGCCATATAAATGCAGAAAATATGCATTTTTTTGGTCGCAGCCACTGAAGCACAGTTGCCAGAATAATTATGCCATATAAATGCTGAAAATATAAATTTTTTTGGTTGCAGCCACTGAAGCACAGAGGCCAGAAAAATTATGCCATATAAATGCAGAAAATATGCATTTTTTTGGTCGCAGCCACTGAAGCACAGTTGCCAGAAAAAATATGCCATATAAATGCTGAAAATAGTCATTTTTTGCCATATACGTTGAGTCAACGTATGGCAAAAAATTACTATTTTCAGCATTTATATGGCATATTTTTTCTGGCCTCTGTGCTTCAGTGGCTGCGGCCAAAAAAACTGGGCAAACAATGCCTACAAGGTCAACGTCGTTGACCTTGTAGGCATTGTTTGCCCAGTTTTTTTGGCCGCAGCCACTGAAGCACAGAGGCCAGAAAAAAATATGCCATATAAATGCTGAAAATAGTAATTTTTTTGGTCGCAGCCACTGAAGCACAGTTGCCAGAAAAATTATGCCATATAAATGCTGAAAATATAAATTTTTTTGGTTGCAGCCACTGAAGCACAGAGGCCAGAAAAATTATGCCATATAAATGCTGAAAATATAAATTTTTTTGGTTGCAGCCACTGAAGCACAGAGGCCAGAAAAATTATGCCATATAAATGCAGAAAATATGCATTTTTTTGGTCGCAGCCACTGAAGCACAGTTGCCAGAAAAATTATGCCATATAAATGCAGAAAATATGCATTTTTTTGGACGCAGCCACTGAAGCACAGTTGCCAGAAAAAAATATGCCATATAAATGCTGAAAATAGTCATTTTTTGCCATACGTTGACCTTGTAGACATTGTTTGCCCAGTTTTTTTGGTTGCAGCCACTGAAGCACAGAGGCCAGAAAAAATTAAACCAGTAGGGTTTGCACCCTAGTTTGTAACGGTGGCGGAGGGAGGAGGAGGACGCTAAAGGACAGCTGTGTGTGGAGTCATGAGGCTTGAAGAGAAGGACAGCTGCATAGAAGTCAGAACAAGTCTTCCGGCGTGCAGTAACCCTCCGAGATCCACCCCTCATTCATTTTAATAAAGGTCAGGTAATCGACACTTTTGTGACCTAGGCGAGTTCTCTTCTCAGTTACAATCCCTCCTGCTGCACTGAAGGTCCTTTCTGAGAGCACACTTGAGGCTGGGCAAGACAAGAGGTTCATGGCAAATTGTGACAGCTCTGGCCACAGATCAAGCCTGCGCACCCAGTAGTCCAGGGGTTCATCGCTCCTCAGAGTGTCGATATCTGCAGTTAATGCCAGGTAGTCCGCTACCTGCCGGTCGAGGCGTTCTTTGAGGGTGGATCCAGAAGGGTTGTGGCGCTGCCTTGGACAGAAAAACATTTGCATGTCTGACGTTACAGACTGGCCAAAGGGCTTTGTCCTTGCAGGTGTGCTCGTGGCAGGATTACTGGCACCTCTGCCCCTGGAATGTTGATGAGTTCCTGAAGTGACATCACCCTTAAAAGCATTGTACAACATGTTTTGCAGGCTGGTTTGTAAATGCCGCATCTTTTCGGACTTGTGGTATGTTGGTAACATTTCTGACACTTTATGCTTGTACCGAGGGTCTAGTAGCGTTGCGACCCAGTACAGGTCCTTCTCCTTAAGCCTCTTGATACGGGGTCCTTCAACAGGCATGACAGCATGAAAGACCCCATTCTCACAAGGTTGGATGCAGAGCTATCCATCTCCGCTTCCTCATTATCAAGGACTGCATCATCCACGGTCTCCTCCCCCCAGCCACGTACAAGACCAGGGGTCCCCAAAAGGTCACCACTAGCCCCCTGGGAAGCCTGCTCCTGTTGGTCCTCCTCCTCCTCCTCCACAAAGCCACCTTCCTCCTCTGACTCCACTTCTGGCACCTCTCCCTGCGTTGCAGCAGGTGCCTGGGTTCGTTCTGGTGATTCCGACCAGAAATCGTGCGCTTCCAGCTCCTCGTCACGCTGGTCTACAGCCTCATCTGTCACTCGTCGCACGGCACGCTCCAGGAAGAAAGCGAAGGGTATTAGGTCGCTGATGGTGCCTTCGGTGCGACTGACCATATTTGTCACCTCTTCAAAAGGTCGCATGAGCCTGCAGGCATCGCGCATAAGCACCCAGTAACGGGGGAAAAAAATCCCCAGCTGTGCAGATCCAGTCCTACCACCCAGTTCAAAAAGGTACTCGTTGACGGCCCTTTGTTGTTGCAGCAGACGTTCCAACATAAGGAGCGTTGAATTCCAGCGAGTCTGGCTGTCAGAAATCAAACGCCTGACTGGCATGTTGTAGCGCTGCTGAATGTCAGCAAGGCGTGCCATGGCTGTGTAGGAACGTCTGAAATGGGCCGACACCTTTCTGGACTGGGTGAGAACGTCCTGGAATCCTGGGTACTTGGAGACAAAACGTTGGACTATTAAATTTAACACATGTGCCATGCAGGGCACATGTGTTAAATTGCCTAGTCTCAACGCTGCCAACAGATTGCTTCCATTGTCACACACCACTTTTCCGATCTGCAGTTGGTGTGGGGTCAGCCACCGATCGGCCTGTGACTGCAGAGATGACAGGAGTACAGATCCGGTATGGTTTTTGCTTTCCAGGCACGTCATCCCCAAGACAGCGTGACAACGGCGTACCTGGCACGTCGAATAGCCTAGGGGGAGCTGGGGGTGCACAGGTGTGGAGGAGGAGAAGGAGGACCCAGCAGCAGAGTAAGAAGAAGAAGAAGACGAGGTAGAGAGCGATGGAGGAGTAGAGGTGGTGGCAGAACCGCGTGCAATCCGTGGCGGTGACACCAACTCCACTGTTGTTGTTGAGCTACCCATTCCCTGCTTCCCAGCCATTACCAAGTTCACCCAGTGGGCAGTGTAGGTGACATACCTGCCCTGACCATGCTTGGAGGACCATGCGTCAGTAGTCATATGGACCTTTGGCCCAACACTAAGTGACAGAGATGCGGTAACTTGGCTCTGCACATGTTGGTACAGGTGTGGTATTCCCTTTTTAGAAAAAAAATTGCGGCTGGGTACCTTCCACTGCGGTGTCCCAATTGCTACAAATTTGCGGAAGGCCTCAGAGTCCACCAGCTGGTATGGTAAAAGCTGGCGGGCTAAGAGTGCAGACAAGCCAGCTGTCAGACGCCGGGCAAGGGGGTGACAGTCAGACATTGGCTTCTTACGCTCAAACATGGCCTTCACAGAAACTTGGCTGGTGGCAGATGACTGGGAATGGGAACAGGTGGTCAAGGTGGAAGGCGGAGTGGAGGGTGGTTCAGACGGGTCAAGGAGAGCAGAGGTAGAGCAGTAAGATGCTGGACCAGAAGGAGTGTGGCTTTTAGTTTGCCTGTTGCCTTTGAGGTGTTGCTCCCAAAGTGCTTTGTGCTTGCCGCTCATGTGCCTTCGCATAGAAGTTGTACCTATGTGGCTGTTGGGCTTACCAAGGCTCAGTTTCTGACTGCACTCATTGCAAATTACAATGCTTTTGTCAGAGGCACACACATTAAAAAAATCCCACACTGCTGACTTTTTGGAAGTGTGCGATCTGGCGGTAACAGTAGAAGTTGGCGGAGTTGGCGGTATTGGCGGCAATGGCGGGTGCGTTGGCCGGCTGAACACAGGTGCCGATACATGTTGTTGCCCTGCTGATCCCTGCGGGCTGTCCTCCCTGCTTCTTCTAAGTCTTATTCTCCTACTGCCTCTCTGACTCTCCGTCTCTCCATCTGAACTACCCTCCTCTTGCTCTCTTCTACTAGGCACCCACAAAACATCAATCTCCTCATCATCATTCTCCTCAGATGCATCAATTTCTTCTGACACATCACAGAAGGAAGCAGCAGCGGGGACCTCCTCCTCATCACTCATTATGTCCATCTCTATCGTGTTCTCTGCCAGAATTAAATCTGGTGTAAGGTCCTCATCTCCTTCATCTTCTTCTGGCAATAATGGTTGCGCATTACTCAGTTCAAGAAACTCATTGGAAAATAACTCCTCTGACCCCAGTGAAGAAGGGGCACCGGTGGTGGAGGAAGTGTTACGTGGGGTGGCCATAGCAGTGGAGGATGAGGAGGATGTTGTGGTAAAGTTAGAAACGGTAGAGGATGGGGTGTGCTGTGTAAGCCAGTCAACTACCTCTTCAGCATTTTGGGAGTTCAGGGTCATTGGCTTTTTAAAACTGGGAAATTTGCTAGGGCCACAGGATTGCATAGCAGCACGGCCCCTAGCACGGCCTCTGCGTGGCGGCCTGCCTTTGCCTGGCATTATTTTTAAAAAAACAACAACAACAACAAAAACTCAGTTGGTTTTTCTGGAAACGATAATACACACAGCTAGATGGCGGGTTGAAGAAAACACTGTGCAAATAATGCCTACAAAGTCAACGTATACACTACTACAGCGGTGGATACGGATTACGTAAAATATATGAATGCTGCTTGAAAAAAAGTAACTCAAGTGGTTTTTCTAGAGACGATAATATTATCAATATTTAGACAAAATGTGAACAAGCTCACACAGCTCGATGGCGGGTTGAAGAAAACAGTGTGCAAATAATGCCTACAAGGTCAACGTATACACTACTACAGCGGTGGATACGGATTACGTAAAATATATGAATGCTGCTTGAAAAAAAGTAACTCAAGTGGTTTTTCTAGAGACGATAATATTATCAATATTTAGACAAAATGTGAACAAGCTCACACAGCTCGATGGCGGGTTGAAGAAAACAGTGTGCAAATAATGCCTACAAGGTCAACGTATACACTACTACAGCGGTGGATACGGATTACGTAAAATATATGAATGCTGCTTGAAAAAAAGTAACTCAAGTGGTTTTTCTAGAGACGATAATATTATCAATATTTAGACAAAATGTGAACAAGCTCACACAGCTCGATGGCGGGTTGAAGAAAACAGTGTGCAAATAATGCCTACAAGGTCAACGTATACACTACTACAGCGGTGGATACGGATTACGTAAAATATATGAATGCTGCTTGAAAAAAAGTAACTCAAGTGGTTTTTCTAGAGACGATAATATTATCAATATTTAGACAAAATGTGAACAAGCTCACACAGCTCGATGGCGGGTTGAAGAAAACACTGTGCAAATAATGCCTACAAGGCCAACGTATACACTACTACAGCGGTGGATACGGATTACGTAAAATATATGAATGCTGCTTGAAAAAAGTGACTCCGGTGTTTTTTCTGGAGACGGTAATATTATGGATATTTAGACAGAATGGGAACAAGGTCACACAGCTCGATGGCGGGTTGAAGAAAACAGTGTGCAAATAATGCCTACAAGGCCAACGTATACACTACTACAGCGGTGGATACGGATTACGTAAAATATATGAATGCTGCTTGAAAAAAGTGACTCCGGTGTTTTTTCTGGAGACGGTAATATTATGGATATTTAGACAGAATGGGAACAAGGTCACACAGCTCGATGGCGGGTTGAAGAAAACAGTGTGCAAATAATGCCTACAAGGCCAACGTATACACTACTACAGCGGTGGATACGGATTACGTAAAATATATGAATGCTGCTTGAAAAAAGTGACTCCGGTGTTTTTTCTGGAGACGGTAATATTATGGATATTTAGACAGAATGGGAACAAGGTCACACAGCTCGATGGCGGGTTGAAGAAAACAGTGTGCAAATAATGCCTACAAGGCCAACGTATACACTACTACAGCGGTGGATACGGATTACGTAAAATATATTATGGCTGCTTGAAAAAAGTGACTCCGGTGTTTTTTCTGGAGACGGTAATATTATGGATATTTAGACAGAATGTGAACAAGGTCACACAGCTCGATGGCGGGTTGAAGAAAACAGTGTGCAAATAATGCCTACAGGGCAAATAATGCCTAAAAGGTCAACTTATACACTACTACAGCGGTAGTAAAATAAAAAAAGTAAAATAAAAAAAAAAAGAATATTAAAAAAAAAAATTAAAGTTGGTGCTGCTGAACTACTAGGAGCAGCAGATTAGCACACCAGTCCCACTCCCCAACACTGCTAGACTAATAGCACTGGGCTCTTATAGTAGTAGTAGTAGTAGTAGTAGTAAAACAACAAAAAAATAAATAAAAGCAGTCCTTACAAGGACTACTGTTATTGCAGCAGTCAGCAGATGAGATCAGAAGCAGGACAGCTGCCCACTGCAGCTACATACAGAGCACTGCAGTAGAAGGTAGATTACTAGCCAGCAAAGCTACCTAAGCTTAAATGTCCCTCAAACCCCTGCAGACTTCTGTCCCTCCAATAACAGAGCAGTATCAAAACGATTACTAGCCAGCAAACTTTCAACTGTCCCTGAAATCACTAACAGGCAGCAGCTCTCTCCCTACACTATCTCTTCAGCACACACAGGCAGAGTGAAAAAACGCTGCAGGGCTTCGGTTTTTATAGGGAAGGGGAGTGGTCCAGGGGAGAGCTTCCTGATTGGCTGCCATGTACCTGCTGGTCTGGGGTGAGAGGGCAAAAAAAAGCGCCAACAATGGCGAACCCAAAATGGCGAACGTCGCGCGACGTTCGCGAACTTCCGGCGAGCGCGAACACCCGATGTTCGCGCGAACAAGTTCGCCGGCGAACAGTTCGCGACATCTCTAATGACTGACAAAGTCTCTTGTGTTTCATAGCAGGATTATCACAAGCTTTGCAGATCAGCATTATCTTCCTTTCTGTGGCATTTCCTGTTTGCAGTCTCTTCAGCAGGAACAGAGTCACTAAGAATAATCATAATAATAACAATAAGAGCAGCTCTTTTCGTAGCAACCTACAAAAGTCAAGATAAAAGAAGCTGGTGGGGCACTCACCCAGAAGATTTAGAATTGGCACGTCTGCTGGCAGCCGGATCCATGATGCAGCACTTAGAGAGCACTAGGGCAAGGACGCCAACAGCACACTGTGATTTAAACTTGAAAAGCCTGGGTAATGACATCATTTCCGGTGTTTGACTGAAGGTGGCGCCAAAGCACCATGAACAAACACACAAACCAAAACCCCGGGCCGCAGGGGCCTCTGCACAGCAAAGCTATTGGCAGAGCTTCAGGTGGAGATAGCTGCACAGAACTTCACCCGGTAATCGGATTCTGAAGAATCCGTGAGTGCCCCACCTGCCTCTGCACTTACCAACAGAAAGACACGGAGGGTCAAAAGACACGGAGGGTCTGGTGAAGGAGGTGGGGGTGTGTTTGTTTTCTTCTGCATGGACCAACAGGGAGAGAAAACCCAAAGGTAATTACTATGCTTCCAGGGATGACCAGGAAAAGGGTGTTTATATGCTCATTAAGCTTAAAGGGATACTGTCATGGTAAAACATGTTTTGTTTTGTTTTTTTAAATGCCTCAGTTAATAGTGCTCCAACATACTTCTGCACTGAAATCCGTTTTTCAAAAGAAAAGCTGATTTTTCTTATAATTAATTTTGAAATCTGACATGGGGCTAGACATATTGTCAGTTTCCCAGCTGCCCCAGTCACATGACTTACAAGTCACGCAAGTTGGAGTGATATAACACCCTTCCCTTCCCCCCAGCAGCCTAACAACAGCACAAGCGGAAGGTAAACAGATAACAGCTCGCTGATTCATATAAGAACAACACTCAATAGTAAAAACCTATATCCCACTGAGCCACATTCAGTTACATTGATTACGAGAAACAACAGCCTGCCAGAAAGCAGTTCCATCCTAAAGTGCTGGCTCTTTCTGAAAGCACATGACCTGAGATGCACCTACACACCAATATTATAACAAAAAATATACTTGTATGGGTTAGGAATGGAATTTTATATTGTAAATAGTGTCATTTATTTAGAAAATAAAAATAACATCATAAAAATCATAACAGAATCTATTTAAAGGCTTGAAGGAAGTGACAATGCATGGAGTCAGGCCTCCCCCCACCAATAGTCCTACATGTGTGAATGCTTTAACATAAACAAACCCTTGTGCATTTAAATGCAAATGAGCTGAGTCCATGTCAATGGCTAAACAATGCTCTGTACTGCTTAGATATAATTAGTACAAATCTCCTAAAGTCAATCACAGGAATGCACAATTAAGGTGATTAAGGGGTGGGGGTTGTGTGCTGTTGTATACCTTGTGTGTGTGCCAAGAAGGGAAGTGTCAGACCATTCAAATTTAGAAGGCCCTCAATTCTTTGAGCAGAGATTTACCAAAGATCAAGTAGGCGTATGGCACACAGTAAAGTTGGCCATACACGGGCAGAAAAAGCTGCCGATATCAGTCCTTTAGACCAATTTGACAGTTTATCTGCCCGTGTATGGGGGCTTCCAACAGGTATTCCTGAAGGACGTCTGGCCATCCCCATCAGAGCCCATTGTGCCACGTTGTAATCCGATCGTCCTACCCTAGGGTCGAATGGTCGGATTAACGCAATATATAGCCAGACGAGTGGATCTCATCATGTATGGCCAGCTTAATGCCCTGCATTACAGAAGTGGAGTTAAATGGTATATATAACCAGGCATGGATTTCCCCAGAGGGCTCCCGGAGGCCTGCATCCTCCGGCACCCCCGTCCCTCCCAAAAGATTGCGCGCATACTTTCTTATTGGAACACTAAGTGTCTAGCCACTAGCCAGGGTCAGACTGGGGGCCCGGTGCCCACCAGGGCTGCTTCCTCAGGGACCCCCGTGCGTGTACGTATGTGAGTGTGACTACCCACCCACCCCCCATGAGTGTGTGCGCATGCGTGCAAGCATGAGCAACACGCAGCAGGAAGAGGAGAATATGCGCTGGGTGGGGATCTGGCCCGGCGGGGCCCACAAGAGATGGGGGCCAGTCGACCCTGTGTCTAGCGATTAGTGCTCCAGAATCTAGCCAATTACCCGTGCAGATGGGTGGCATGCCGTCCCTTAATTAATGCCACCCTAGGCCCAGGCCTTTGCGATATTTCAGCAAATTAGGGCCTGTATATAACAGCATACAGAGATGGTCAATAACATACAGTGAATGAAAGATCTTTAAGGCTAGGCAAGACAAATGGATTATATGCAGGCTTCTCCCCTTCTCTTTTTGTAGGCAGGGTGGATTTTGGCACAATGCAAAAAGGTGGGGGCTGTTTGGGCCTCTGTGTACTTAAAATGCCAGGCTCTATATTGAAGCCTAGCCCAGGCCTGATGAAGCAAATTCTCTGGGTGCATCAGTGTGACAAATAGTCAGTGAGAGGGGATAAATCAGTAGGAGAGAGACTGTCTTGGGAGAAAGGTTATATTTAACCAACAATCCAGAAAAGAGGGATGAGACATTAGCAAGGGCATACAGAGTGTTGGCTCTGCTGCTCTCAGCCTCCGTAATTTTTGCAGGCTACGAAAAGTAGTGTGCCTAGTCCAACCCTGGAAATGTTATATTTAGTTTATGCATCAGATTTTTTGAACAGTCCCATGATATTTTGACCCATGCGACACCATCCAATTTGTCAGTTGCGGTTGGTTGGTAATCCAACACCATCCTACAAGAGTTATCGTGAAATTTAGCCCTTATACTAATCATTTAATGGAGTTGAAGAATAGTTATAGAGGCAAAATATTTTGCCCCTAGAGTCTATAATGTTTAGTAAAAAAATGGGGTTTAGAAACATTTAGTTGCTAAATGTTCTGAAATCGCTCGTCAGTGTGGTAAATTGATGGTGCTACTATATATTTTAATTTTTTTGTTTGCTTTAATATAACATGATTGGCTTAATGTGCCAAATGTAAACTTTACTTTGCAGTAATAATTAGAGAAAATAGTAAAAATTCTGAGGGCATGGGGGAATTAAACCTACAACCTTTTCCTTCAAAAACCTACACCTTGCTCACTGTGCCACCAGAAACCCATGTATTGTAGGAAGTTCAAATTGTTCTCTTATCTGTGACTTACCTAAAGGCACAGGAAAAAAAAACGAGAGGATCACCCAACTATACTGTATGTAAAACTACCCAGTTTATAGTCCTGCAGCCAATGTAAATTAACATAGACTGAAGTGGACAAATCAATGGTGGAGGCAGCAGGAGTTGCATTTGATCATAGATTTTTAAACTATTCTTTTGTGTCCACACGTTTATTTAAATAATGTTTGACTTGTTCTGCCTTCAAAACTAAAAGATATGCCCCCCATTCTTCTGCTTAGAAGGAAACACCTTTTTCTAAAGCTTAGACGATCCTGGGATCACACTGTCTCTCCTCCTCTCTGTGTAACACGTTAGTTGGTAGCTATAGCAAAAGCTAGCTCTTAGCGCCCTCTAGTTGTCAAAACTAGTATTTGATGCATGTAACTGCGATACATGCAACGGGACAACTTAAGATATCTCACTTGCTGCCACTTCTCTAGCGTTACAGCGCGGTAAACACACCAAAACAAGTGGCTGCATCTGTACCTGGGACCAAACCTTAGCAAATCGTTCAACAGAAGAGTTAGCAGTAGGTACAGGAGAACCAGAACTGGAAAAAGAAAAAGCTTTAGGATGTAACCCATTAACAATCAGGAAAGGGGACTCCCCAGAGGAAGAATGGGTAGCATTACTGTATGCAAATTCTGCCCAGGGTAACAGTTCAGACCAGGAGGACTGATTATCGGACACATAACACCTGAGATACTGCTCAAGAGATTGGTTCACCCTTTCAGTTTGACCGTTGGTTTGGGGGTGATAAGCAGTGGAGAAAAATAACTCAATCCCTACCAAAGAACAGAAAGCACGCCAAAACTTCGAGACAAACTGAACAGAAACAGAAACAATATTTTCAGGAAAAACCATGTAACTAAAAAATGTGTGTAATGAATAGATCGGCCAAGGTTTTAGCAGAAGGGAGGTGTGGAAGGGGAATAAAATGGCCCATCTTACTGAACCTATCCACCACCACCCAAATCACAGTCTTCCCTTGGGAAGGGGACAAATCCACAATGAAGTCCATCGAAAGATGGGACCAAGGTTTCTCTGGAATAGGTAAAGGAATTAACAGACCCTGGAACGAGTTATGGGATGATTTTGACCTTTGGCAAATTGGGCAGGAGTTAACAAAGGCCTTTGCATCCTGTTTGAATGAAGGCCACCAGACATAGCGGGATAACAGAGACAATGTCTTAGTAATGCCCGGATGCCCCGCCATTTTAGAATCATGAACCTCCTTCAATACTTGTTCCCTTAACTCCTGTGGAACGAACAACCTCCCAGAGGGAGAATCCACCGGAGCAGATGATTGAACAGGGGTCAATAAGGAGGAAAGGTCAGATTCTAGGGCTGCTACAATTACTTCCTTGGGAAGGATGGGAATGCACTCGTTAGACTCTGAGGAATCGGACTCAAAGCTTCTAGAGAGTGCATCCACTTTGGTATTTTTGGAACCAGGTCTAAATGTTAAAGAGAAATTGAACCTGGTGAAAAACAGCGCCCATCTAGCCTGCCTTGGATTTAGTCGCTTGGCCAACTCAATGTACAGAAGATTTTTATGATCAGTATAGACCGTGATCACGTTTTGCTCCCTCCAGTAGATGCCGCCATTCCTCAAAAGCCCATTTAACAGCCAACAATTCTCTATTTCCGATGTCATAGTTGATCTCGGCAGGAGAAAATTTCTTAGAGAAAAATGCACAGGGATAAATTCTGTTGGTAATTGGATGCTTTTGAGAAAGGACTGCCCCTGCCCCAACTTCAAAAGCATCTACCTCTACTATAAAAGGAAGTGCAGTGTCAGGGTGTCGAAGAATGGGGACAGAACTTAATTCCTTTTTGAAGAAGTCAAAAGCTTGTATAGTTTTGGGAGGCCAAATGCTGGGGTCAGCACCCTTCTTAGTCAAATCAGTAATGGGGGCCACAATCAGGGAAAATGTTTTAAAAAACTGATGATAATAGTTTGCAAACCCTAGGAACCCGAGGGTCCAATCCAGTACAGCTCTCACTTTGCCTGAATCCATCTCAAGACCCTTGCTGGAAATATTAAACCTCAAAAACTGAACTGAAGTAACCTCAAAGATGCATTTCTCCAGTTTTGCATAAAGATTATTCTCCTTGAGTCTGCACAGGACCTCATGAACATGATTTCTATGTTCACCCAAGTTTGAGGAGAAAATTAAAATATCAAGATAGACCACTACGAATATCCCCAGCAGGTCCCGAAAGATGTCATTGACAAATTCTTGGAACACTGTGGGTGCGTTACAGAGACCAAAGGGCATTGCAAGATATTCGTAGTGGCCATCCCTGGTGTTAAATGCAGTTTTCCACTCATCCCCCTCCCTAATGCGTATGAGGTTATAAGCACCCCTAAGATCAAATAATTCAGAAATTAAAGGGAGGTGATAGCATTTTTTTATGGTGATCTTATTGAGACCCCTATAATCTATACAGGGGCACAGACCACCATCTTTTTTCCCAACAAAAAATAAGCCTGCCCCCGCATGGGAACTAGAAGGCCTGATGAGCCCTCTTTCTAGGTTATCCTTTATATACTCTTTCATAGCCTGGGCTTCTGGCAAGGAAAGAGGGTATGTTCTACCCCGAGGGAGAGTAGACCCGGGACTTAAATCATCATTAAGTCATACTGCCTGTGTGGGGGTAAGGTATCTGCAGCTTTCTTAGAAAACACATCAACAAAGCCAGAGTAAGCTGCAGGTAGTCCCTCAAGAATAGTAGTTGCCACTACGGAGGATATACAGGACCCTTGACAATTTAGGCCCCAACTAAGAACCTCCCTGAATATGTGGGTTGTGTTTTTGCAACCACGGCAACCCCAAAATAAGAGGAGAGGAAGCACCTTCAATGATTAGTCTTCTTAGACACTACACCAGACCCTATGGGTCTTTTGTCCACCGCTAATATTTTCAAGGGAGGACATAAGGGAACCAAGGAAATATTGTGTTAGGTTGTGAAAGCAGCGTCTAAAAAATTCCCCTCTGCCCCAGAGTCTACAAAAGCAGACACCCGAATTGAGCCCATAGGCCAGGTAAGTTTGACCGGTAACAACACCTTGGAGGCAGATAGGGGAGAGGAAATTCCTGCACCCAAATGGAGCTCCCCTTCTCCATTTAGGTTTGGGAGTTTCCTGGCCTCATAGGACATTGGTTTAAGAAATGACCCTTTCCCCCAAAGTATATACAAAGACCCAAAGAACGCCTGCGTGCCTTTTCCTCAGGAGTTAAACGGGAGTTACCTAACTGCATAGGCTCCTCCTGAGGTAAAGGTTCAGAGGGTTTAACACTGGTAACCAAATGAGATTTCAAGTTGGTAACCCCAGAAAAAGAAGAACCCTTCTCACCCCAAGAAGAACCCTTCTCACCCCTTCTCTCCCTCTGTCTTCTATCTACCTGCATGGCAAGAGACAAGATATCATCCAGGTTAGAAGATAAGGGTTAGTTTACTAGGCTGTCCTTAACTGAATCTGAAAGACCAATACGGAACTGGCTGCGAAGAGCCATGTCGTTCCACCCAGTTTCCACTGGCCACCGGCGGAATTTGGTGCAATACACCTCCGCATCCCATCTCCCCTGATGCAATTTACGAATCGCAGAGTCGGCAGAAGATGCTTGATCCGGGTCATCATAAAGTACAGCTTTAGCTTTAAAAAAATGTATCTAGGGACAAACGGGCAGGATCTGAGGCGGGCAATCTGAGAGCCCAAATTTGTGGATCACCCTGTAATAGGGTCATTACGAACCTCACCTTTTCTTTGCCAGTAGCGAAAGAGTGGGGGAAAAAGCTGTATAATTTGCATGCCTCTTGGAACACGAAAAATTTGGACCTGTCCCCATTGAATTTGTCGGGGAACACAATCTTGGGTTCATGGGTTTTGGATACATTACCCAACAAAGCAGGAGAACCCACTTGAGCGGCCACAAGAGGGGTGACTACTGGAGTTGGAGACTGAACAGAAGCATCCAGTCGACGGGTCAAATTGTGGAAACCTTGCATCAGGTAGTCTTGCCTCTGCTCATGTTCTTCCAGGTGCTGTAACAGTGTGGTGAGTAGCGCTTCAGTGGTGGAAGGAGCAGCGGCAGCAGCAGCGCGACCTTCTTCGTCCATCTTTGGCCCGTGATAATGTAACGGTCGGCACCCAACACCAGAACAAATACCAAGCACCCTGGTCTCGGCTCGTGCTTCACCTGTAGTGTGACCACCGTTGGCCTCGGGAGGAGCCCTCAGCTACTTGGATGCCACCAGGACTTAAACGAGAGGTGCAAGGCTTTAGGTTCTGGATATGCAGAGGGGCACGACTGTAAAGCAAAGTCTTTGGGCAGAAGGTCGTAGTACAAGGCGTTAGGCAATAGAGTAGTCAGATCAGGCTGGGTCAAGGCAGGCAGAGGATAAACGTAGTCAGGCAGGCAAGGGTCAAACCAGGAAGCCAATCAGAAAGGATTTAGCAAAAGAGGTAGTCGGTATTCAGGCAAGGGTCAAGATCCAGAGGTCAGAATAGTCAAAAAGCCAGGCAGGGGTCACAACAGGAATCAAAAAACAGGTTCAGACAGATTAGCTTAAAGCTCAGAAGCACCAGGAACAAATCCTATCACGGGCAATGGGAAACAGCAGGAAGGTGCCTTTTAAACTTTTAAATTTCGTGCCATTGTGCGCTGACGTCATCACGCCAGCGTGCATGCGCTTACTAAACCCTGAAGTGTATGCCGTGCGCTCACTAAGAAGAACCCGGCGCATGAGAAGAGGAGCGGCACGGCGGGCGTCCCCGCCGATGGTGCGGCGGGCATCCCTGCTGCACCACTAGACCACCAGGGTTAGTTATATTCCTTACAGGCATATACCCAGGTGCTACCATACTTAGCTGTATTATCCAATGTTCAAAGAGAAAGGTGCACACCAGGATTTTCAAAAAAGTTAAAAGTCCATGTTTATTAATTGCATTTAAAAGAACCGGCCAACGTTGGCCAGTTCTTTTAAATGCAATTAATAAACATGGACTTTTAACTTTTTTGAAACTCCTGTTGTGCATCTTTCTCTTTGAACATTGAACACTGGTGTCTAATAAAGGGGCAGCCAAGTATGGAGGTTTACTTTGAAAGCAGCAAGTAAATTGCAGGTAAAACCTAGTCCCTTTGTAAAATGTATAATGAAGCAATAGAATTCTTTTTTTTTTTTTTTTGAAAATATTTTATTTGATTTTCATATTAAACAAGTAATAACATTATGACAGCAAATATTATGCAGATGAAGAAAGACATGTATTCAATATGATGGCATAGTGAGATTGAAAACGGAATACAATTTTAAGAGACTGACAACAATAAATTGAAAATAACAAAAATTAACTAAGCCAGTGGAAGTAAACATATTAAAAGAAAGAAAAATGTCCATTCGTTGACTGGAATGTCTGAACGCGTAACTTACAAATGAAGAAACCGTCCTATTTGTTTACCTGAATTAGAATTACAAGCTTCAAGATAAGGAGACCAAATCAGTTTAAAAGAGTCTATGGAATTATTCCCTTTGGTTTTGGATAATAAGGCTTCTTGCCAACTAAGCTGGTTCATAAAAGAAATAGCATCTGCTAACGAGGGGGGTTCTTTATGTAACCAAGAATTAAATAAAGCTTTCTTGGAAGCAGCTAGGAAGAAAACTGTCAAAAATTTATCTTCATGGGAAATAAAATGTGTGTTAGGAACTGAAGAACATACCATATTATCCAGATGCAAAAAAACAAAGCACAGAGACAATTTAATCTGTATCTTCAAATGATAATTCAAAAAACCAAAGATTTCCCTCCAATATAGGACAATCTTTGGACAGGACCATAGATAATGGAAAAGTGATACATTAATTTCATCACATTTAGGGCAATATGAAATAGGGCTATTAGAGGAATTTTTTGAAAACAGTTTCCCATAGCCTAGATGGGCAAGCTTAAAATGTTGTATCCTCCAATTCTCTGCTAAAATTAATTTATTATAATCCCTAATCGATTTGACCAAATCTGAGGGAGTTATTTGACAATGTAAAAATTCAGACCATTTAGAGGAAGGTTTTGATAACGGGTGTGAATCTGAACTATAATTATTCCAAAATTTTTTAGAAAGAGAGCTAATAGAGATCAAACCAGGGAATTCCAAAAACTCTGCCAAATCGTCTGCAAGCTTGTGCTCAGCTAAAACCAGGTTGTTATTATTATGTAGCAGAGAAAGACCACATTGACACGCTAAATAATAATATCTATCAGAATCCCGAAGCTTGTATTGTTCTTTGAGATTTGACCAGGGCATTAAGGTTTTCTTAAGCGGATCAAATATATCTTTTACCAGAACCAGTGACTTTCTCTTAATTGAAAATATAAAAGTATCCGACTTTTGATAATCTGAAGGTTTGAGTAAGAGTTTTGGCTGGCATGTAAGGGGTTACTGTATAGCTATACCCATGACGAGAGAATAAATGTTTCCACACAAATATAGAGTCACGATAGATAGGATTCCTCTTAAAATCATAAGGAACATTGCTCCATTTACTATGTAAAACAGATAATATATCGAAAAAGGGTTCTTGAAAGATTTCAATATCAGGGTTTGTAAATTTGTTGCCTTGAGAGATCCACTCAATAAGATATCTAGTGAGGGCTGATAAATTAAAAGCTCTGAAATGAGGAAGGTTTAATCCTCCAAGCTTAACTGGAGCTCTCAATTTATAGAGGGCAATTTTTGCCTTTTTACCATTCCAAATAAATTTAGTTAAAGCCGAGTCAAGTTTCTTAATATCGCAGTGCTTTATAAGCAAAGGGAGATTAATCAATGGATATATTAGCTTGGGAAATATCAAGGATTTAAAAAAAAAAGCGTGCGTCCTTTAATATTAAGGGGAGAATTGGCCCATTTTTCACACATGGAAAAGACCTTTTGACAGGCTGGGGTAATATTCAAAGAATATAAATTATTGAGATCTGAAGGAATTATTAATCCTAAGTATTTAATTTGATTCTTTGGGGTTTTAAGATGGAATTTCTTCAAAGCCTCATAATGGTCCGGTTATTTTCCCTAAATGTTAAGGGGCTTAATAGTCCCAGAAAAAGAACGCTGGCTTTAAGGGAAGTCCGGAGATTTAAGGCTGATGTGGCGTTCCTCCAAGAAACGCATTTTAAAGCATCTGACAATAATAGCCTCAATTCCCCGCAATACACTAGGACCTATCAGGCATCTGGTCCCCACAAAAAAGCGGGTGTTATTACTCTGATACACAAAGATTGTCCTCTGACAATAACAAAACAAGTAGCAGATCCTTCTGGCCACTATTTGCTTTTACAGGGCTCTTACGTTGGTACACCAATAACTCTGATTAATGTCTATGTTCCCAATAACAAACAACTTCACACGATACGCAAAATTTTGTCCCTGACAGATAAATACTCTTCCACTATCTTGATCATAGGGGGGACTTTAATTTGTTTTTTTCAGAAAAGGTGGACAGGGAAACCTACCCTTCCCGTACGTCTCAGGTCCCACAGAAAGCCAAACAGTTTCAAGCTGTTCTTAGATCACATGCTCTGTTTTATCCATGGCGTATCAATAACCCTAGGGACCGCAGATACACATTTTATTCCTCCCCTCATCAGACCTCAATGAGACTGGATTATTTTTTCGTTTCGCAAAATTGCTTGAAATATCACACTATCGCCTCGATTCAAGCCATTTCTTGGTCGGACCATGCTCCCATTACTTTGATTATTTCGATCCCTCCAATGATACCGAAACAGACTCATTGGAGACTGAACGAGACGCTCCTCAACGACCCCAACACCAGGGAAGTCATAGGGAAACACTTGACAGAATATTTTGATCAGAATAAGGGAACTATTGATTCTGTGGCCTTGACTTGGGAAGCTTATAAAGCTGTGATTAGAGGCCACATTATTTCAATTTCTACCGCTAAGAAACGTTACCAAAAGCAGGAAACTTATAAATTAGAATCCGAATTATACCAGTTAGAATCTCAGAATCAACAAAACCCAGATCCTGTAAAGGTCGGAGAAATTCAACGTTTACGCTCCTCTTTAAAACATATTGCCATGCAGGCAGCGAAGAAAACGCTGATTTGGACTAAAAGGAGATATTACCAAATGGGGAACAAGGCCCACACATTGTTAGCGAACCAATTAAAGCGGCGAACCAGGCAATCCCAAATTTTAACAATCCACTCTGGTAGCGGGGAAGCCCTCCACAACCCGACTCAAATCTCACAAGCCTTCCACTCCTATTACTCCAAGTTATATAACTTATTCCCGACATCTGTTCAGTCCACTAGCGCTAAATCACAGCGTCTGGCCCAATTTTTAGATGGGTGTCAACTACCCAAATTGACAGGTGAGGAATTAGAGGGCCTAAACAAGGAAATTACAAGGGAGGAAGTACTTGAACTTCTGAAAGCTCTTCCTCTCCACAAGTCTCCAGGACCCGACCGGTTTACTAATACTTATTACAAAACTTTCCAGGCAGCCCTTGCACCTATTCTGGCTGATTTGTTTAATATCTTCTTACAGGGGAAAGAGCAACTACCCAATTCTATGCTTTCATCATATATAACGGTCCTTCCCAAGGAAGGTAAAGATCTATCGCAATGTGGGAATTACAGACCCATAGCACTCTTAAATAGCGACTTGAAAATTTTCACTAAATTGCTTGCCCAACGATTAGCCCCACTCTTGCCCAGATTGATTGATCATGATCAGGTAGGCTTTGTCATGGGACGACAAGCAGGTGATAACACCCGCAGGGCGATAGATCTTATTGATATTATTCAATCCCGAGGTACTCCATCTGTAGTTTTGAGTTTAGATGCAGAGAAAGCCTTCGACAGGCTAGATTGGACCTACATGACTCAGTTGCTCCAGTCAATGGGATTCCATGGGCCTTTCCTCCAAGCTATCAGATCGCTCTACACGACCCCATCGGCCTATCTAAAATTAAACGGGGATGTTGGAACGCCTATTCACATTAGGAACGGTACCAGACAAGGTTGTCAGCTCTCCCCCCTGCTTTACGCTCTCAGTATCGAGCCGCTGGCTGCCAAAATAAGGGATCACCCGGATATTACGGGGATAATGGTAGGTGATAATGATTATAAAGTTTCGCTCTTTGCCGATGATGTCCTGCTTACTCTTAGTGATCCCTCTATCTCTTTACCCAACCTACACCATGTCTTACAAACTTACAGTCAGGTGGCGGGATATAAAATTAACTGGGCTAAATCGGAAGCCCTGATGATTCACATAGGAGGATCTGCAAAGTGGGCACTACAGGACACTTTCCATTATAAATGGCAAACATCCCACATAAATTACCTAGGGGTCAAATTGACACCACACTACCATCAGTTATATAGAGCGAATTTTGTACCCTTGGTAGCTCGCTTATCGACAGATATGCAGGAATGGGGGTCCTATGGTACATAATCAAAAATTTTACATTGAAGTCAATAGGTGAAAACTGATTGGCCGTTTTTGGCTCCACCCACTTTTCCTAAATTTTGACCGCAGTCACCCAGTGAGTAATTGAGCCAAGTTTGGTACACCTAGCATTTAAACCGTGATAATAGCAGCAGTTTATCATTTTTAATTAAGGTCAATGGCTGAAATCTGATTGGCTGTTGTTGCCCCGCCCTTTTTTCCCCTAATTGTGAACCACAGTCACTCAGTGACTAACATTCCAAAGTTTGGGAAAAATGGCAGCATTTTTATTTTTTTCTATTGAAAATCAATGAATGAAATTCGATTGGTTGTTGGTGGCTCCGCCCACTTTTTCTAAACTTGAAGTGGAAACCCCCAGCGACCACATTTGTGATATTCAAGGTCCCTGACATCAATACTGAGAGAATGGCAGCCTTCTTAATTGTTCTCATTAAAATCAATCAAAGAAATCTGATTGGTTGGTTTTGGCTCCACCCACTTTTCTTAATTTTAATCCCAGTCCCCCAGTGACCAACTGTGCCAAGTTTGAGGACCCTGCCATTAACCGTCTAAGAGCGGCAGCAGTTTAACATTTTCCTATTTATTTGAATGGCTGAAATTTGATTGGCTGTTGTAGACTCCGCCCACTTTAGGTAAATTTTAGCCGAGTCACCCAGTGACCCACGGTGCCAAGTTTGGGAGAGCTCTAGCTTTAATACTGTGAGAATTACAGCTGTTTACATTTTCTCATTGAAGTCAATAGGGAAAATCTGATTGGTTGTTTGCGGCTCCGCCCACTTTTTTGGGTCCCCAAAATAGGACAGAATTTTTCAGTTTCACCCCATGACTAAATGAGCCAAGTTTGGTGAGTGTAACTTCAAAGCTGTACAAGTGGCAAAAGTTTCAAGTTTTCCAATGAAAGTCTATGGGGAAAAAAGGGGTCGTCGGGGGGTCGCCACAGGGGCACGGAGGTTGGGATCGCTTAACAAAGCACAAGCAACCTATTCGAGTATGAGTCGAACAAGTGTGCAAAGTTTCATAATTGTACTCCTAAAACTCTGGGAGGAGTAGCGTTTAGAAAATTGCTCAATTTTCATTGGGCGTTGGTAGCTCCGCCCACTTTGGGGTGCCCCCCCAAAATATTTATTTTTATTCGGGGTGACATCAACTATATGTGGTCCGAGTTTGGGGACTGTATCTTCAAAACTGTACAAGTGGCAGCGATTTGAAATTTTTCCCTGTCAATCTCAATGGGAAAAAAGGGGTCGTCGGGGGGTCGCCACAGGGGCGGGGTGGGTCCCCAAAATAGGACAGAATTTTTCAGCTTCACCCCATGACTAAATGACCCAAGTTTGGTGAGTGTAACTTCAAAGCTGTACAAGTGGCAAAAGTTTCAAGTTTTCCAATGAAAGTCTATGGGGAAAAATGGGGTCGTCGGGGGGTCGCCACAGGGGCACGGAGGGTGGGATCGCTTAACAAAGCACAAGCAACCTATTCGGGTATGAGCCGAACAAGTGTGCAAAGTATCATAATTGTACTCCTAAACCTCTGGGAGGAGTAGCGTATAGAAAATTGCTAAATTTTCATTGGGCGTTGGTAGCTCCGCCCACTTTGGGGTTCCCCCCCAAAATACTTATTTTTATCCGGGGTGACATCAACAATATGTGGTCCGAGTTTGGGGACTGTATCTTCAAAACTGTACGAGTGGCGGCGATTTGAAATTTTTCCCTGTCAAAGTCAATGGGAAAAAAGGGGTCGTCGGGGGGTCGCAACAGGGGCGGGGTGGGTGGGATCGCTTATTAAAGCACAAGCAACGTACTTTGCTATAAGAGGAATAAGTGTGGAAAGTTTGGCGCTTGCACCCCTAAAACTGTAGGAGGAGTAGCGTTTAGAAAATGGGGTTCGCCAAGAATAATAATAAGAAGAAGAAGAACGAGCTGAACTCGAAGAACAGTATGTTGGCTATTTCATAGCCAACATAATAAGAAGAACGAGCTGAACTAGTAGATCAAGATGTTGGCTTTTTCAAAGCCAACATAATAGATCAAGATGTTGGCTTTTTCAAAGCCAACATAATAAGAATAAGAATAAGAACGAGCTGAACTAGTAGGTCAAGATGTTGGCTTTTTCAAAGCCAACATAATTAAAAGATAGTGACTTATAGAACCGAAAAACAAATTTGGTATACTAAGTAATAGGACACTTCCTTTTTTCCCTAAGGATGGAAAACTAACAACTCACTCTCTATGAGACGAGTTAAACAGAGAATATAACACCCACTACAGGGTCATATTGAAGAAAAAGTTTATTCCCTTTTAGAGTCAAGTATCAGGGATCATATCTTCTTCACTGGAATGTGGAAGACTGCCTGTTCTAGGAGGAAGTGGAGATCTCGACCTAGACCTAGATTTGGTCTGAACTTGAGAAGGTTTTGAGTCCTTAGAAAATCTAGACTGTCGAGGGGTATCGTATCTCTTCCATCTTTGATCCTTTGGGGGAGAGCCACATTTTGAGTTAGATGGTGTTACCAAAGCAAGATTTCCACTATTCTTCTTTTCCATATGTGAAACAAAAGTGTGCGACTCTCTAGGATCACTAAAAACCCTGGCTCCAGAAGGTAGAAAAATCTTAAATTTAGCAGGATACATCAAGGCAAAATTGATATGAAGATTAGCCAGTGATTGGCAAGTTTTGGAAAATTCCTTTCGTTTTTGAGACAGAAGCAATGAGTAGTCTTGAAATATCAAAATTTTATTTCCTTCAACATCGTGTATTCAATTTTTTGTAGGCTTGAAATAATCTATTTTTATCTGCGTAGTCCAGGTATTTGACAATTACTGCTCTTGGTCTCCTGGGTTGGAGATCTTTAGGTGGACCAATCCTATGAAGTCTCTCTATTTTGAAACATTGACAATCCTGAGGAAGACCCAGTTTGATGGGAATTGTTTTGGAAATTAACATTCTTAAGGAATCATTCTGGAAAGATTCAGGTATGTTTATGAATCTGAGATTGTTTCTCCGAGATCTATTTTCCAGGTCATCCACTTTCAACTTAAGCTCTTGATTTTGTTTCTCTAAAAAGTCCAACCTGGATGAAGAATCAATCATATCATCTTGGAGTTGAGAAACCACATCCTCGATCTTGCCAAATCTTTTATCATGTGTAGAGAGCTTTTCTGAGATGCTAGTAATTTTGATCTGCAGTTTGTCAATGGCATTACTAATTGTTGACTCTATAACTGGATTGATGAGTCTGGCTACTTCAGCCGCAATAAGAGAGTAGTCGTCAGATAAAGATGTTCTTGTAGGAGCAGAGTTGTGAGATAAGAAAATACTATTTGTATCCCTATCCTGTAGCTTTACATTTTTCTTGTTAGCCTTCTCATATGTTTTGCCATTAGCTTTAGAAGACATTGTGAAGGAAGGAGAATACGTTTTCATATATTAGAAAACCTGAGCAACAATCCCAATATTAATAAAGCTTTTATTACAAGTCAATTTTTCCTTCTTGTTTTATTCTTTGTCTCTGTTTTCCTTTCACAAAGAAGTAACCATTGATTTGTTGCTATGGTTACAATCCTCCTCAAGCATTTGCAACATTGTATACAATAAAGGTGTAACAAAAGTATCAGTAAGGACAGCAATCACTAACAATGTTTAGTCTTAGTCAGCAGAGAGATAACTGTTTTTTTGTGACAAATTCCTGTCACTAAAATTGAAACAATGTGACACAAAATAAGACTCAGCAAGCAGCTCTGACTAATTAGCTGATAACTCAGTGTCCCAGCAGGAAATCAGAGGCCACCATTTTGTTAGAAATATGTTGCTTAGAACTTGCCACAACTGACTCAAAATGTAGTATATAACCAGTATGCAGCAGAGCCCCCGGTTAAGAGAACCGCAAGTTCACAGGTGAATCTCGAAAACAGCGTGGGCTTGACAAATGCAATGGAGGAATCTGAGGTAACTAAAGAGCTCAGCACATCAGGAACACCTCAGCAGTCATACGAAGCCAAATCACCAAAAACCTGCTTCCTCTCTGCTCCTCTGGCTCTCCTCACTCCGGGAACCAACACGAACAAATTTCAAATGAAGAGAACAGCTTGTGCCGACTCTCGACCCTGGTAAGCAGGAGCTCTACCTCTGTGCCTCCATCACCTCAGGCGCCGAACAGGAAGTCTCGCAATAGAATTCTTAATGAATCAGATAAAATTGAGCATAGGACTGGCCAGATATGGGATGACTTTGACGTAGTTGGCCAGCTTAAATATATTGCAATATATGAACAAACAATCCCTGTTTTGTTTAAAGGGTAAGGCATTTTTTAGTAGCAGTATGCACAAAATGTCGCTGTCTTAAATATATTGATAATGGGTTGAGTGCAGAGGACTCTTGTATTTGACTATATGTATTTTGTGGTCACAGCCTCATTGCACCCCCGCCTAATGGTTTTAAAAAATAGTGGTGAGCACAAGTTTCCCTTGTTTGTTATATATATATATATATATATATATATATATATATATATATATATATATATATATATATATATATATATATATACATACACACACACATATATATATATATATATATATATATATATATATATATATATATCTACAAACAATGGAAAGTTAGTCCCTTTGTAAAATGTATAATGAAGCAATAGAATTCTTAATGAATAAGATGAAAATTGAGCATAGGACTTGCCAGATATGGGATGTCTTTGACGTAGTTGGCCATCTTAAATATATTGCAATATATGGACAAACAATCCCTGTTTTGTTTAAAGGGTAAGGCATTTTTCAGTAGCAGTATGCACAAAATGTCTCTGTCTTAAATATATTGATAATGGGTTGAGTGCAGAGGACTCTTGTATTTGTCTATACACACATACACACACACATATATAAATTCCAAGGGATGTAAATAAGTAAATAGCCTGGGTGCACAATCAATAGATAAGTCATACAAACCAAAAGAGAGATCAGCACTTACAGGTCATAAAAGGATAAAAAAATAGGGGGGCGTGGCCTGTATGCTGTAGAGAGTGGACGCGTGTTCCGTGAGCTCCTGACCTCCAGGTGAAACAAAGCGGCTTGATAGAAGGACTATTACTAATTTATCTGCCCAAATAACTGGCAGCTTCAAGGATCTGATTGATGGGCAGAACAAAGAAAATAGGGAGCCCGAGGAAGCTTACAGAATTTTTTCCCGCAGTGGATAACAGATCGCGGCCTCTCCAAAATGGCGGCTGCTCAACTCCGACAACGCTCCCTGCAGGAGCTCTTCGTGTTTCGGAGACATTGCCAGAGAACTCAGACTTACTAACTATGGAAGACGCTTCATCTTCCGACTCCCCGGTCACCGAACAGTGTATGAAACAACTCCTTGAAGCGCTAAAAGGAGCCATGCTGGGTGAGTTAAAACAGCTTATGAGTTTAAATTGGAATTGTCGCAATTAGGTGAACGCACTGCACACATAGAATCAAATATGGGGGACTTTGCTAAAGCCCAACGCTTAAAGCCAAAGTAGCTGATCTGGAAGACAGATCTAGGCGTAATAATCTCAGGCTAAGAGGGATATCGGAAGATGTAAATGCAGAAGAACTTACTGACTATTTTCAAGGGCTTTTGAAGGCCTGCTTACCTATTACTAAAGAACAGGATCTCATTGTGGATAGAATCCATAGAATACCTAAACCAAAAGGTTTAGCTGCTTCTCTGCCTAGAGATACTATTGTGAGAATTCACTTTTTCCATGTAAAAGAAGCTCTAATGCTGTTTTCTAAAGCTAACCCTCAATTGCCTGAACCTTACAAAGACATGCTATTATTTACAGATCTTTCTCCTGCTACACTGGCCAAACGGAGAGAATTTGCCTCCATTACTAAAACTTTACGTAATGCCAATGTGAAATACAAATGGGGGTTTCCAGTAAAACTGATTATTTTGCGGAACGGATCACAGCAAACTGTTTTTACAGTGGAAGAAGCATTTAATCTTTTATACTCGTGGGATATGGTTGATACTACTGAGTCCCCGTGCGCAACTCCAGCGAAAAGGCGCAGACAAGTGGATACAGGCTGGTCTACAACACCACAAAGAAAAATGGGTCCAAATACCTGACTTTCTATGCATCACAATATTTTCCGAAGGCCTAATACTCCAAGTCCTTTTTTCACTATCTCCTGGAGAAATCAGGAGTCTCACTGATATTTTTTTTTTTCAATATGTTGTTTTTCTCCTTTGTTATTTCAATTTTTCTACTTATGGTCACCCTCCATATTTTTGGCTTTCAGAGTACAAATTGTTACTATGTTGATTTTTCATGCTTTGAGTGCTCTACAGTAGTAGAGTTTATTATAGTTCAACTGAATAAGTGGAATACTTTTTTTTTCCGCTTCTTATGGGTTCTAAGGTTTTTATACTTTTGGTTGCTTTGTTTACTTCAATTGAAAATACCTAATCTTAATTTTGTATGTGCAATAAGTCAAATTTTAGTGTCAGTACTTAAAACATTGTTATGGTATGTCGTAGAAATCGGTACTCAATATGGTATCTACTGGATTGTAAGATTTCAACTTATTATGATGCAATATCCATTTTTGAAAGAGATTTATATGAGTTATTGTTTAAAATAATACAATGGTACTTAAAGTTATGTCCCTTAATATGAAGGGGTTAAATAGTCCAGTGAAACGGTCATTGATGTGGAAAGAAATTTTAACCTATGTACAGTCAAAAATAGTCAGCACAACCTTTTTAAATCTTCTTACTTTCTTTAGTTGGGTGCAGGTTCTCCAGTGGCCACTTTCCACCAGCAAATGCAGTCAAAATACGATATGAACAGCACCACAATTCTTGGTAAAGTTAAAATGCCTTTATTGCTTAAGTGACGGGCATTACCGCCAAGAAATTTTAACCTCTCAGGCGGATATTGCATGCATTCGGGAGACTCACTTTCACAGGAAAAAACCTCCCAAATGTTCTCATCAAAAATTTCCAATAATTTTGTCAGCTTCACTAGAAGCAAAAAAATGTGGGGTTATGATAGCAATCAAAAATATGGTTTCTTTCAAACAGGGTAAAGTAATCTTGGATAAACAGGGTAGATATATTATTTTGCTATGTCAGATAAAAAACTCACTTTACACAATAGTAAACGTGATGGCCCAAATGTAGATCAAATCAATTTTCTAGAAAAATTGTTGCAGAAAGTCAAATCAGAACAAAAGGGGTCTTTGTTAGTTTGTGGAGATTTTAATAAAACAGGCAATCCTATTTTGGATTGTTCTCCTAATAGACAACGTAACAACACAAAATTGGCACATCTGTTACATAGGGAAAAACTTTTTGACAGTTGGAGATGTCACCATCAAGGGGAAAAGGATTTTACTTTCTTTTCTCCAGTCCATAATATGTATTCCAGAATTGATCTGATTCTAACTGATAAATGGGTGTTACAAAGAATTCAGAAAACAAGTATAGGTCATATTACCTGGTCTGACCATGCTCCTGTTTTCTTGGAAATTCAAGAGACATATAATTATAAAGAATCAGGACTATGGAGGTTAAATTCATATTGGTTGAATCATGATCAATACTTTACATCTCTTAAAACGAATTTAGAGGAGTATTTTCAATTCAATGACACGAATGATACGTCCCATGTAACTCTTTGGATGGCACATAAGGCTTACATGAGGGGTATAGCAATGCAACTAAATGCACGTATTCGAAAGGAAAAAGCTCTTAAACAACTAAATTTATTGAACCAGCTATACCAATTGGAATATAGTAATAAATTAAATCCCTCTCGTACCATAAGTAAGCAGATTAAAGAGGTGCAGAATGAGCTTCAGGAATTATTTGCATACAAGCAAACTATTGTATATAATAAAATGAGGTTAAACTATTACTGCCAGGGAGATCAAGCAAAACAGAGAATCCCTTATCTAATTAATAAACAAAATGTTAAAGAACAAAATCCTAAAATAATTGCAGATATATTTGCAGAATACTACTCAGAATTATATAATCTTAAATCTGACATATCTACCCCTCAACCCTCTCAAGATATTATAGATAGTTTTTTTGCAAAACTCACATTTCCTAAGATAACTCCCGGACGGACTGTTTAATGAATACTATAAAAAATTTGATACTATTCTTGCCCCATATTTATCTAAAGCATTTAACCATGCCATCTTACAGAAACATTTCCCTAAAGAGTTTTTACAAGCCACTATAATCACTCTCCCTAAACCAGGAAAAGATCCTGATAGACCAACTAATTTTAGACCAATCTCTTTACTTAATTCGGACACAAAATTATTTGCAAAAATTCTAGCGACTAGATTAACTAATATACTCCCATTGTTGGTACATAAAGACCAGGTAGGATTTATCAAAGGGAGACAAGCTCCAGATGGAACCCGGAGATTGATAAATTTAATAGAAATATTGGGGGAAAAACCAGAACCTTCTCTGCTCCTGTCATTGGATGCAGAGAAGGCTTTTGATAGGGTACATTGGGGGTATTTGCGAAGTCTTTTGAAAGCATTTGGATTTCAGGAACAAATTTTTGATTCCATTATGGCTCTTTACTCAGATCTGAGATCTTTCAAATAACTAATGGGACGCGCCAGGGGTGCCCTCTCTCACCCTTAATTTCTGCCTTAGTAATGGAACCTTTGGCAATGGCGATTAGGGAGAATGTAGATATAACTGGGATAAAGGTGGGGGATACTTGTCATAAAATCAGTCTATTTGCCGATGACGTCTTATTATTGATTTCTAACCCGACAATTTCATTACTGGCTATACAACAAACAATAGAAAATTTTGCACTAATCTCGTATTATAAAATTAACGAAAGTAAATGTATGATACTAAATATGGGAGTAGATGATCAGACTACTGCTAAACCAATAAGAAAATTTTCATTCAAATGGAATAAAAAATCGATTTCTTATTTAGGGATCAAACTTACCTTCCCGATTTCAAATATAGTGGAGGAAAATTATAAAGAAATTTTTGCAACAGATAAAGACGGAAATTAAAGGATATAAAAACTTGGAACTGTCCTGGATAGCTAGAATTAACACAGCGAAAATGATGGTTTTGCCTAAGATTTTATATTTAATGAGAACAATCCCTTTGAAAATTAATACAGATATTCTTAGAAGTCTTCAGGGAATATTCCAAGAGATTATTTGGAATGATAAAATTCCCAGAGTTAATAAAACTCTTATGTATACAGCAATGGAACAAGGAGGGATGAGCGTTCCTAATTTGTTTAAATATATGGAAGCCTGCATTGCTGAAAATATAAAACTTTGTTGGGCAACAAATGACCATAAATTATGGATGACAATTGAAAATGTATTTATTCCTAATAATAATTTACAAAACCTGTTATGGGCATTAGCCCTAAATCCTGACTTCCAATTTTCTTCTCTAACAACAGCACGACACATGTGTCAAGTCTGGAAGAATATTGTCCAAAGGGAAGATTGGTGGAAAACATAAATAGACAGCTCGTAGTGAACACACAGTGTTACTGACCATATGTAACCAAGATGGTTAAGGAGTTTCTGGCATTCTAGCTGGTTTCATAAGAGAATGCAGTGCATGTACCGTATGTTACCAAACTATGGTACAGGTATGGAACCAGTTATCTAGAATGCTTGAGACCTAGGCCTTTCCAGATAATGGATCTTTCCGTAATTTGGATCTCCATACTTTAAGTCTACCAGTTACTTCAGTATACAAAGTTAATTTACTAGTTACTTCAGTATACAAAACGCAGCATTTCTAGACTTTAGTTTTCCTTTAAAGTGTCAATTGGAACTGAAGAAATCTGTGGCAAAGCCTAGCTTCTGAGACTGTAGACAGCAAATAGACAAAAGCATGTGTCAAAGTATGCCCATCCCCCCACAAGCAAAAATAAATATATCCTTTTTCTAGGGAATAGCTTACCCTCTTATTACAAGTATATTAACTTTATAAGCCTACCTCTTATATAAATTAATGAGGGAGTAGACCGTCCAGGTATTGTCATACACATTCTAGAACTGAGAGGTAACTTCAATATGCTCATATTTTACAAAGTGGTTACAATATATTTTATTGTTATGCCACAAAAGTGATTTCACTAAGCAATGATTATAACTGCATAAATACACCCTTAGGAATGGTTAATGAGTATATATTTTACAGATTATGGACCTTGATTATTATAATTATATTATTTCTATTAAAGGGGTGGCGTTAACTTTTAGTATGTTCCTTGCAACATACTGCAATGGGTCTTTGTAATTTGTTCATTTATAGTTTTTTAATTATTTGCTTTAATTTTCTAAATCTTTCTAGCTTTCAGATGGGGTTCAGTGACCCAGCAGACAGGAAACTACTGCTCTCTGTGGCTACAATTTTATTATTGTTACTTTTTATTACTTACCTTCTTATTCAGTCCTTCGCCAGTTCATATTCCAGTCTCTTATTCAAACCACTGCCTTGCTGGTAGGGTAAATAGGATCCTAGCCAGGGCCGTCATTAGAAATCACTGATCCCCGTACAACAAAATTTTCGGGGGCCCCCTGGGCCCTGCCCACACTGGCCCTACCCCAGATCCACTCCACATCACAGTTACAGTTAAAAGACAGTTAAAAGACCACACAGACATCAGCGCTAAAAAAGTAACCCCCCACACACAAGTTATAAAAAGCTATTGATGGTCAGGGCCCTCTTATAAGTTAAAAAAAACATTTTACACCTGGGCCCACCCATAAAAGTTTTTTTAAAAAGCATTGGCGCCAGGGCCCCCCTTACAAGTTAAAAAAATTTGGGTCCCCAAAGAATATTTAAAAAAAAAAACCCTTGGTTCCAGGGCCCCCCTTACAAGTTAAAAAATTGGGGCCCCCAAAAATATTTTTTAATAAAAAACATTGGTGCCAGGAAAATATTGTAATGATATGTAAACACTTCAGGATAAACATGGGAGATACCCATACAAAAAAGTTAGGGAAAGAAAATCAAAAGAAAAATAAATGACCATTTGACACTTTTAATTTTGAAGAGTGAATTACTAATCTTAAAGTGCTACAGATATTCAACTGTGTTATTTAGCAACAATTTTTAAAATTCCCAGCGCTATCTTTGACAGCAAGTTGGCAGCTCCTCAAGCAAGCAAATGCTGATCTTCTGTGCATTGTACATTGCCACACTGAATAATACACATAGGGGCAGATTTATCAAGGGTTGAAGTGAAAATTTGAATTAAAAAATTTGAATTTTCAAGTTTATTTTAGTGTAATTCAACTAGGAAATAGTTAAAATTCGATTTGAGTTTTTAAAAAAAAAATTGATTACGAAATTTATCACGAACTGGCCCTTTAAGAATTTGAATTCCAGTATTCACCACCTTAAAACTGCCGAATTGCTGTTTTAGCTTATGAGGGAATGTCCTGGAATCAATTTGTAGTTTTTACAAACTCCCATGAACTCGATATTCCACCCTTGATAAATTTGCCCCATAGGGTAAAGACGAACTAAAATCGAACCCAAGCATTGCTCCATATTAGAATACGTTGATGGCTGAGAATAACAAGATTCATCAATAAGTATTAAAAACAGTTCAAGATTTGTTTGTTCCTATTAACAAGAGTGACCCTCAGTTAAAAAATCAAGTGCCAAGCTAAAATTCACTAGAATCCTGACCTGCTGTGGCTGATCTTATAGACTAGAGATCTTGCTATACATTTACATTGGTTAACTAGTTCATAACTAATTCATTGACGCAATGTTATTCATTAATGTGCTGTGCTGTGTACTAAAGAAAGGTCTAAGGTGCAGCCATTCAGCAGTTGCTGAAATATATTATGCATAAAACCATGCTGGGACAAACTCACAGTATTATTATTTGCAAAGAAGTCAAGTATCACACCTCTGTGAATTTTCACCTCTTTGAAGAGTTACAATGTGCCATTGTGATTGGATTAGTGGAAGAGTTTATATGCCGAGAACTTCCCACACCAGTCAGTTGAACTGAAGAAGCTGCTCGGATGAGTAGTGAAACATCTTCAATGATTACTCAATGATTTACCTATACTAGATATACCATGACCTGAATGAATGAAAATCTTCATAGTCTTTCCTACCATTGATGTCAGACTAACCGGCCTATAGTTTTGAGGCTGAGGTTAGGCAATCCCAGAGCTAAGCTCGCTTAGTACCCTGGGATGAATACCATCTGGTTCCAAACTTTGTTTAGCTTAAAGGAAAATAATACTACCTGAACAATGCAGGTCTCTATAAAAATATATTGAATAAAACAGCTCATGTGTAAAACCCTGTTTCATGTAAATAAACCATTTTCAAAATAATATACTTTATAAGTAGTATGTGCCATTGGGTAATCCTTAATAGAAAATTGTAATTTTAAGAAATAAGGACCATCCCCTGGGATCCTAAGATTCACGTTGCACATAAACAAACCAAACAAACCATACATTATAGATCACATGAGCCAATTAACAGACAGAGTTCTGAATTTGCTTCCTCACTTCTTCCTGTTACAGTCAGAGCTGTAGTAGTTTTGGTCAGGTGATCTCTGAGGCAGCACAGAGACCATCCAGAAATGGTGGGTCAAGGCAAGAGATGTAAAAGGGCAATATTTACTTTATATATTCCAGTTTCGTAAGATTCTTTAATATGCCGTGCCGTGATATAAACTATTTGAAGCTTAAGTATTCATTTTGGGGGTATAGTTTTCCTTTAATATGTTCCAATTATTTGTAATTTCCTCATACGTGAACCATGCATCATTAGTTGTATTACTAGAATTGAGACCATCTTCTTTCCCAGGAATCCTTGTAGCTGGTCTGGAGTACAATTGGAACATTTACTCTTATTAAAATGTGCACATGTGCAGAAGCATTGGTCTGGGATCTCAGCACTTCTATGTAATGCAGGCTCAAAATGACCGTGGATTGTGGCAAATGTCAGAGGGACTGCTGTAAGATGCCATAAGACCAGTGGTCCCCAACCAATGGCTCGTGAGCAACATGTTGCTCCCCGACCCCTTGGATGTCCCTCCCGTGGCCTCAAAGCAGGTGCTTATTTTTTAAATCCTGGCTTGTAGGCAGGTTTTGGTTGCATAAAAACCAGGTGTACTATCAAAATGGGCCTCTTGTAGGCTATAGGGGCACCAAATGGCCAATCACAGCCCTTATTGGACAGAGACAGGAACATTATTCACGTTTGTGTTCCTCCCCAATTCCTTTTATATCTGAATGTTGCTCAAAGGTAAAAAAGATTGGGGACCCCTGCCATAGACAGTCAGTTTTTGGACCTGTGGAGGGCTGTTTGGGCCTCTTTGTACTTCAAATGCCAGAACCGAGTTTGAATCCCAGTCCAGACCAGACGCAACGGGATGTGTACCTAACAAATTTCCAATCATCTATTGAGTGCCGACGGGGCATGCATGTGCTGTAACAGAGGAGAGCATAGAGGGGAGGGAAAGGAGAGCGACAGAGGGGAGGGGAGGAAGAGGAGAGCGACAGAGGGGATGACAGGGAAGTAGGGGAGAGCAGTAGAGGGGAGGGCAGGGTAGAGTGGCAGAGGGGAGTGTAAGGGAGAGCAGCAGAGGGGAGTGTAAGGGAGAGCGGCAGAAGGGAGAACAGGGGGGAGAGAGGTAGAGAGTGACATAGGGGAGAGAACTCAGACTTGGGGTAGGCAGAGAACACCCTTTAACAGGTGCTTCTGCCTTCCTCTTAGTTCTGGCACCGAAGCTTTTAACTTTACTGTAGAAACAGTCAAAATGGGCTTCTTATAATAAAAAAGTAGTGTTTGCTTTATATTAGGTATCAATCTCTAGGGAACAGATATAGTGAGTAATAAGAGGGCCATGATACATAAACACACATTTACTGCAGTTGTGCAGAGAAAAAGTATTTGGATCTATAACCCTGGTAAATGGTAGCACACTATAAAAGTTCAGTAAAGCCATTAAGCCTGCCACCCATAAGATAACACCAGCACAACCCCCTTCCTTTAATTACAAAAAGTCTACAGGAAGGGTTAAATATTTTTGCTGCACATCAGATGTCAAAATGTAGTTTCCGACTTTAGGTCCGTTTGCTCTCACACAAAATGCCTTATATCTGCCTGAGGTAAATGTGCATGAGAGTGGTGCTCTCCCAGCAGTTCATCTGTGTGAGATATAAGGACATTGGCAGAGTCTAAATATAGCTGCACATGCAAAGGGAAAAGACAAGCTTGTGTCCCCAGCAGGGCGCAGGAAGGGGAGACGCTTTTGACCCTGCTTCCACAGTGTGTGGACCTGTTACGCGAGCCTTATGCAATGCAATGTAAACAGTCCACGCGCTTGTAGGCGAGAGAAGACATTTGCCAGCGAGCAGGGCGCCATCTGTATTTTAATTCACATTATACTCCGCAGAAATCAGATACAGAAGCAGTAAGGGGGGAGCGGAGGGGGGGCTGAAAAGAATGCGGCAACCTTGCCTGCCGAGGAGTTGCTTCTGGATTAACTACCGATCAGATTGGAAAGCGCACGCTCTCCCTTTCGCAGTCGAGGTGGATTAGCCTGACGGGTTCCCTTGATTTGTGCCTGGGCGCCTGGCATTTTTAAATGAGACCGAAACGGGTCCTGAAAGAGCAGCAGCAGGTCTATTCAGCGAGGGAAGAAGAGTGGATCTCTCATATTAAGATTTTATGATGAATCTGTGTCCAAATAAGGAAATATGCTGTTTATTACCTCAATCTGATGAGAGCTGATACAACCACTTCTTTTCTAATGAAACGCTGGGGGGAGCCTCGCGTTGGTAATCCTACTTCCACATTGCTGCTCTCGCTCTTCCAAATGTCAAGCAGAAGGGAAAGCAAAGAAGGTGACTTTAGCTTTGTAAGGATAAAGAACATACTGTGCTGATGGAATTTGCCTTTAATAAAACTAGACCTGCAGGAAGAATTCAGATTTTATATTAAAAAAAAACACTTTTGGAATAAAAGTATGATTTTTGTTAATGTAAGAATCCCAGTGTGAGAAATAATCTGTCACCATCTGAAGGGGCAACTCTGTGGGTTACTTTTTTGCCCACAGTTGCTTTTGCAGTGTCAGATGTGTGTTTGATGATTTCATTTGCTGGTGTCCCTGTTAGCTCACATATAGACTCCCCTCTTCTTTTTCCAGCAGCCTCACTGAGGCTCAGAGAGAAGGATAGTATCGTAGTGTAGCTGTGGCTCTCTGGCTGGGTACCACGTCTTGCTCGAACACTGGATGGTGATGAGAGCCAGTGCTCTGGGCAGCAAAATCCTGAGCACTGGGAGGTGTGGCATCCCCTTTCTCTTTCCACTTTTCACTGCTGGATGTTATACCTGATTGTTTCTGCTTTGATTTTCTTCCCATTTTACAAGGAAAAAAAGAAAATTCTTCCAGCTTTCAGCAACCCATTGCACAAATACACACATATATATTTTTTATTGTTGGATTTTCTTCGAGTGATGCCTGCCTTTTTCCTGAAGGTAAGCTTGCAATTATGCTTTTATACCTCTGACAACCAGTTGGCTGCGCATGCGGGGAAGTTTTAAATCTGTTCATTGTAAGCCTGTTGCTGATCACAATCAACCTGCTCTGCTTAGCAATGAGTTGCAAATACATTTTTTTTCTTACATTTTACATGAAACACAAAGTGCATGTAGCAAACAAGAAAAGCACCCCACAAACTAATACATGTTAATAAATATATGGATACAAAAATAAAATATGTGGGCGTGTTCCATGTGTTAACCTCTTTGTAACCCAGGGCCTATTTTAGGAACCAGCACCTGTCTGGTCATTTCTAGTTTAGTCTAGTAAGGAGTGATTTCTACAGTTGGAATTATAATTTACAGAAAATTTCGCCCACTTACCTCTTTTATTCTAATGATCAATAGGAGTTAACATGCCTTGGAAATATTGCAGACTTCCAGTATTTTTTACTTTAAAACAAGGAATCAAGTTTGGTGGAATGGTGTTTGATCCATAGTGCCAGATGTTTTGGTAGCGCCTTATATAGAATGGGGCCTTACCGTAGTACAGGGATGTATTAACCCTGTGCATGTTGGTATAGAATAGAAGCTTGAAACCATTTGTCTACCCGAAACAACATATAGACAAATGTTTTGCAGATAAAATAGCAATTGCAATAATAACAGTAATCCTTGTGTGGCAGGCTCTTTTGTCCTGTTACACTTGAAAATAAAAATACAGTGCTGCTTTTCAGTAGATCTGGTGAATGCATTTGTAGCTTTGTAGTTCAGTATGACAGAAATTACCATTGTAAATAATACCCATTCCCTATGTGCAGGAGTAGGCCCCCTCAGTTACAATGGCATCATGTGGAGAAGAGACAGAAGAATGGATGTCACTAAATTCACGTTTTACAATAGGTTTTCATTAGTTGAGTTGTAACATGGAAATGGTTTGATTCTGTAATATCACATCAGTATTCCAAAAATTAAGGGTATCACCAGTATTTATTTTATTGCATGTCAATGTGAACATCTAGGCTGCTCAATAGGACATCATCCATGTCCTTCTCCCCTAAGTTGGTACCTAACCAGTATTTTTGTTAGTTAGCTTGAGAACCCAGACAACCTGTGGTCTTCCAGCTGCTGTTGCTAATCCCTGTTGTAGTTCAAGAGCATCTGGAGGACCATAGGTTGTTCATTTTAGGTCTGTAGAGCCTACAAAAGCCTCCTCTCAATCGTACTACTTTGTATGTAGCATTAGCTTACTGTACAGATGTTGCTGAGTTGCATCTCCCACCATCATACTTGTAGTTTTGAAGCATCTGGAGAACCTCAGGATTGTCCATTCAAGGTCTACATAACAACAAACTGTCCCTTTTCTTTTAGTGTTCCTTGTGTATCGAATTAGCAGTTCAATCAAACACATGGGAAGACAGACTGAATATATCTGTACTGTGCATTAATTTTTGTCTCTTTAAGAAGAATAAATTCCCCCTCCCTCATCATTGCTTAAGCAGTTCCTTCTTTGTGACTTCATGTATAACAATCAATTGGGATTTGTGACGTCACCCAAACCCATCAGACTGGAATAATTACAACTCAGAGAGTTTTAAAAGTGTTCTCATTTGCAATAATTATCCGGAATCAAGTGGGAACATTTAACTGTTAATTTTTTCACTGCAGCAAGGGGCAGCAACCAATTTTGTCTCTTATCTTAGATGACAGAGATACGCTTTCTCTGTCTCTTGAGTCACGAGAAGTGTGACGGCTACTATATGTTTAATTTCTAGAACAATATTATAACCAGGAACTTAACATTCCTTAGTGATCATATCTTTTAGGGCAATAGCTATTTCTAATAAGGACAATTTGCACAATGCATTGCTGTAAGCTGGGTTCTACTTGTTGGCAATCTCTGATATAAATGAATTGTATGTGCTTCCGCAAATATGGATGTTTCAGTAGAAACATGGAACATCTGTTCCAGCACTTAATATTTATATAGAGACATAAAGACCTATAGAAATTGCCAACTGTTGCCTAAATGCTGCATAAACAACTGCATAAAAATAGCTAGCATATTACCACCTCTCCTTTGCTCCCTTGTCTGATTTATTATCTGTATTAGTTCTTCCCTTGTTTTGGAATTACATGCTAAAACATATATGCCAGATAACAGTGACCCCCCTTTATTCCATTCTCCCTTTGACTTTGCACATGCAATAGAGTGCATATGTCATGATGTGGTTCAGTGTTAGTTCAGTTATTTAATATGTGCAACTTTAAAACACACAACTGTAAACAATAATGTTTTTTAACACTGTATGACCCTCTGTAATTCACAGTTTTGACATAACTGTGTGTAAATAGACAATTAAATAAAGAGATATATATGAACATACCCATGCCAAAAGATATGCTAAACTAGTTTGACATATATAACAAAAAGTGCCAATAGAAGATAAATATTCTTATTTATATTTATAATACAAAAAGGTTGCACTCATTCCAGATATCATACTGACTTCACTTTAAAGAGTGTAGGAAACAGTATAGGAAAAGAGCATCCATTTTATACCTTGCAATTTGCAATGTCTGTTTTTCAGCTTTTCACAAAGTCCAAAGAAAGTAAAGATAGGATTTTATTGTTTTGCCTTTACATCCCCTTTAAGGGGATGTATAATAAAATCCCATCTTTACTTTCTTTAATGAAAAATAAATCTATCTCTAATATACTTTAATTAATACATGTGTACAGTTTTTATAAGAAACTGAACTGTATGCAGTGAAATTCCCCCTTCATTTTACTTGCTCTGACAGCTGCGGATAGGAAACTTCAGATGGTCCCTATCTGCTCTGCAGGGACACAACCATACTTTCCATTGGCAGGGGGTGCCCCCACATTACTTCCCAGAACCTGAGCAGCTTTGTTTGTTTCCCTGTAAAGCAGACGGCGACCTTGTAGGGATTTGTATCTGCAGACCCAGTGCAGTCTGCATATTCTGATTATTAGTCAGTCTTGCTGTATCACCTTCCATGGCAGATATTATTTGAATTGTTTTGTTTTGATAATTTATGATGATCCCTAAGCTTAACCTCCCAACAGCAGCCCAGACCACACTGAGCATGTGCATGGTCTTGGTCTTGTAAAGATGGTTTGACAAGATGATGACCCCTGCGGCCATTTTGAAAACATAAATCATTTGTTTAATTAGGCTTCTGGTGCAGTAAGTTCCGGTTTATGTTTAGTATACAAAATACAGCATTTTTAGCATTATCATGTGTATCATGTTATCATGTGTATAGGCCATTTACAGATATTTATTTTCTGCAATGCATTATTATAAAGCTAGATATTACAAACAGAAACATTTGCTACAGGCTTGTTCTGGTTCTTTCATGGAATTAAGTGTTGCAGTACAAAGTTCCCACTTGATGGGAATGAACAGAACATGAAGGACGAGGAGTGATCAGCCATTATAGCTTCTGCTTTTAATTTCTGATTTACACAGCCAATGAGAAAGCTCAGCAATACTGATAGCTATGAATGCTACTTTCTCTAATGCTGTAAAGCATGTTGTTGGGGTAACCGGCTACTGACGCCCGGGGTCACCTTCACAGCGCGTCCGTACGTCCACGGATCCGGGAGCTTGAGAGACACTAGCAGGCAGTGAGACTCATAACAAGTTCAGTTTATTGTTAGTATTACAACAACTTATATGAAACTCAAAGACAAAGAATATTCCAAAATATTGATGTGTTACATGCGTGTAATATAACCTTGGATATGCAGCTGCGAAAACATGTTTATGCTAAGTACTGCACGTACTCATATTGTGCAAGAATATAGCGTAACAGAAAGACAAGATGTCTGGGTCAGCAAAAACTAAGAACAGTTGCAGGCCATAACACAGGATAGAACAAGAGACAAGAAAAGTAACCCTTCACATGTAATACAGGTATGGGATCTATTATCTACTATCCAGAAACCAATTATACAGAAAGCTCCAAATTACGGAAAGGCCATCTCCCGAAGGGACAAATTTACTAAAAGGCAAAGTGACAAACGCGTGCGAAAATTCACGTCATTTCGGTACTTCGCCGATTTACTAACGGTCGCTGTCGTAAATTCGCTAGCGAAGGAGATTGACGATAGAGCGGTACTCTGGCAAATGGACATAACTATGCAAATTCACTAAGATGCAGATGTTACTGAACATTACCTCTTGCACCACCTCTTGAACTGCAATAGAGTAGATAGGAGTTCTTTAAAAAATAGTTGAAAATTTTTCTAAGTCCCAAAAAATGCTAGCTTCTTTTCCTTTTTCAGGGTGATAGGCTGAAAAGTAAATTTTTTGGGGGTAACCAGCTTCCCCCCTGCATTTCCTAACATATGGCACATAAACTATACACTGGGCTCATGTGTAGGGCAATATAACAACATAATTTTATTTTATTAAGGTTTCCCGGGCTTGTGTAGTGTAATGTATTTGCTGCAGCTACGTCCATTGAACTTTAACTTCCCGCCATTTGCAAATTAGCCAACTCTGGCACAACTTCGCCAGCGTTCGGCGCACTGGACGCAACTTCGGATTTTAGTGAATTAGCGTTGTCCTGGCGAATCTGCACCTGGCGAAGTGTTGCGCTGTGAGCGAAGTGGTCGCTGGCGAAGTTTCGGAGGTTAGTGAATTTGCCCCACAGTCTCCATTTTAATCAAATAATTAAAAATTTGAAAATATAATTCCTTTTTTATCTGATAATAAAACAGTACCTTGTCCTTGATTTTAACTAAGCTATAATTAATACTTAATAGAGACAAACCAATTCTATTGGGTTTATTTAATGTTTAAATATTTTTTTTAGTAGACAAAGTATGGAGATCCAAATTACAGAAACATCTCTTATCTAGCTAATATGTCCCATACCTGTAGTACTGTTTTTCTTATTTCTTTTCTTAGTTATATCACTGCCTAGTGATATAATGTTGATATCATCTCATACTGTATTTGTTTTGTGTCTTGAAGTGACAATAAAGCGATTTTGCTTATTTGGATCGGGTTGTTTAGACACATGTGTATGTGCCTTTTTTAGGGATGTATTCAATGCAGACTGGTTATAGCCTCTGTGTGCAAAACAATTAAATGTTTCTTGTAATTGCATTTCACATACGTCGTTATCAGAGTTGTTGCTTATTGTGCACAAGAACTGTGAAAAGGGGACTGCTTTTTTGGAGCTAGGTGGGTGAAAGCTTGTAGAATAGAGCAAGTTATTCCTATTTGTAGGTTTTCTATATAGTTTATATCCCAACTTATTTGCTTCCCTATAAATCTCCACGTCCAACAATTGAATTTTTTGTTTGTCATATGTTACTGTAAATCTAACTGTAGAGTTCAAATTATTCAAACTCTCTGCCATATTTAGCAAATCCACCTTCTCACCATCCCACACTATCAACACATCATCGATATACCGTAAGTATAGAAAAAGGGAGTCTTTAAAATAGATGTAATATTTTGTTGTTCATAATGACTTGAGCCATAAAACAATTTGCATAGGCGGGTGCCATGGGTGCTCCCATCGACGTGCCTTCCCTTTGTACAAAAAATTGTTTTTTAAATCGGAAATAGTTACACTTCATCTCCAAAAGTTGACAAATAAATTCTATTGGTGGACCATCATACCTATCAGAATTTTGTAATACCCAATGTACTGATTCAATACCTTACCGATGGGGAATAATGGTATAACGACTACATACAGGTACATGTATGCTTGCCAAAATGATTAGTCCTGTAGAATTTCCAGTAAATGCAGGGTATCTTTTAGATAAAAAGGTAATAATTGCACTGTGTCTTGCAAATAGTGATCTAAATATAATCCAATGTGATGCAGCAAACCTCCCCTGGAGGAGACGATGGGTCTACCAGGAGGATTGCTTGCATCCTTATGGATTTTAGGAAGACAATATAACATAGGGCAAATTGGAAACTTCTGTGTAAAATACTGTTTTTCATTTTTAGTAATCCAACCTTTTTCAAGGACTCCCTTTAGGGTACTTTCAAGTTCATGTTTATATTTATTCACTGGGTCCCCTTTTAATTTTGTGTAAACTGTTTCCACATTTAACTGTTACGATAAACTTCATTACGATAATCAATGTAGTCCATTACAACAATGCCTCCCCCCTTATCTGCTGGTCTGATTATGAGTGTCATCATTTCTCAGCGAGTGTATAGATTGTCTCTCTTCAGGTGTTAAATTCGGGTGTACTTTAAATGTAGAGTCCGGGAGTGCACTCACTTCATGATTTACAGTTTGTAGGAATACTTTAATGTTAGTGTTATTTGACACGGGGTCATAAGTGCTCTTACTTTTCCATTTAGATGCAGGGGTGGAAAAATCTTGGCCATCATTGTCCCCTTTTTTTATCATCTAATAGTCTCAACTTTCTGCCCAATTTAAAACATTCCACTTGCCAATTAAAATTATTGAATGGTACAGTGGGAACAAAGGAAGTACCTTTACTAAGAAGGGAAGTCTCAGCTGGCGTTAGTGTATGATGAGATAGGTTATAGATGGGGTTCATTGTGGGAACCAAGGGGGACGTCCACGGCCGCCTCTTCCCCTGCAGAACCTGCTTTTTCCACCTCTGCTTATGCTCCGGGTGCTCATAGGTGTTATTATATCTGTTGGTCCTCGGTCGGTGTGTAGAGAATCCACTTGAGAATGGGCCGAGCATTGATTCCCTTCAGTGTTGCATCTTCCTGATCGCTGGCTGCTTTGCGTTCCACTTGCGCTTCCTGTATTGCGTTCCACTGACATCCCTTCCTCTTCTCCCGAGTCTCCAGAGCTATCCACTGTACTGAGTGTTCTACCGCGCTGTCTGCACTGTCTTGGGATGCCTCCACGCCAACCACCAGTAGCTCCACCGCCTCCAAGCCAGCGGTATACACGGTGCTGCTGGTAGTCGTCCTCCACTTTACGCAGCTTTTCTCTTTTGAAATGAAGTAGGTCAGATTTAAAGCTTTCAACATTGCTTTTCAATTTTTGATGAAGCTCCAAAAAGGATGTGTCATTCAATAGTGTTTGTTTCTAAAGATGCCTCTTGGGATTTTTTTGGACCTAAAGTAATCTGAGTCCGTGTACTGTAGGTCCAAATCCACTTCCCTCTTTTTTAAATGTAACAATTTGTTATAAATGTCTTTGGGTTGTCTATGGCCAGTTTCATCGGTGTGTGTATTATGCAGGCCTGGATTTGCGGCAAGGCCGCATAGTTCCGGGCCTAGGGCGGCAAAAAATAGGGGCGGCTTTAAGTTCTCTGTAGAGCACAGACCCGGGTCTCAGCAAGGAAATGCTGACGCTTTATCACAAGTCTACTGCTTGTTGGCCAAAAGTGCTCTACCCCATAGGTCTGAAACCATCTCATAACCCTTGCATTATTCCCTTTATTTCTAGACATCCATCTTAAGGGAGAATGGTCAGAAATCAATTTAAACTGTCTACCCAACAAATAATACCTCAAGGAGTCCAAAGCCCATTTTACGGCTAGACACTCCCTTTCTACTATGGAGTAGTTTTTTTCTGCTGGAGTTAACTTTCTGCTAAGATAAACTTCAGGGTGCTCCTCTGAATTAACTGCCTGTGATAGGACTGCTCCTAGCCCAACATCAGAGGCATCTGCCTGTACCAGAAACTCTTTATTGAAGTCTGGTGTAATTAACACTGGCCTTTTGCATAATATTTCTTTTAACCTTTGAAAGGATTTTTCTGCTTCCTCTGTCCACTTGACCATGGCAGACTTTTTTTCCTTTTGTAAGGTCTGAAAGTGGGGCGGCTATAGTAGCAAAGTTGGGCACAAATCTTCTGTAATAACCTGCAATCCCCGGAATGGCTCTAACTTGTTGTTTTGAAATAGGCTGTGGCCAGGTTTTAATTGCCTCAATCTTATCTATTTGGGGTTTTATAACTCCCTGTCCTATATTATACCCCAGGTACCGGGCTTTTTCCATGCCTATTGTGCACTTTTTTGGATTGGCTGTTAACCCAGCTTCCTGTATGGAATTTAGAACAGCCTGTACCTTTGAAAGATGGGGAATCCAGTTTCTGCTAAAAATCACTACATCATCTAAATATGCTGAGGCAAACTTACTATGTGGCTTCAGTATACGGTCCATCATGCAAACCAAAAAGCAGGACAGTGTACTGAAAATGGCCTTCTGGGGTAGAAAAAGAGAAAAAGCCGTCTTTTCCTTTGCCCTGTCTGTCAAGGGTACCTGCCAATAGCCTTTGGTAAAGTCAAGAGTAGAGATGTATCTAGCTTGGCCCAACCTTTCAATCTACCCTTGGCATGGGGTAAGCATCAAATTTGGAGATCTCATTTAACTTTCTGAAATCAGGGCTGACTTAGGTAGAGGGCCAACTAGATCCATGGAAATCGGCTCAAAAGGAACCTCAATAATAGGAAGTGGTATTAGTGGGCTCCGAAAATGTGGTTGGGGCGCATTCATTCGACACTCGGGACAAGACTCACAAAACTCTTCAACAGCTTTATATATCCCTGGCCAAAAGAATCTTTGCATGATTCTCTCTTTAGTTTTTCTTACCCCTAGCTGTCCCCCCAAAATGTGCGAATGAGCCAGGTCTAACACCAATCTTACATAGGGCTGAGGTACCACCAATTGTTCTAGCACCTCCTCCTGTACCATATCTACTCTGTACAGTAAATCATTTTGCACCATAAAGTGAGGATACACTATGTTGGTCTCTGGCTCCTGAGGCACCCCATTTATTACCTTAACACTTCTCCAGGCATTAACTAAATTGGGGTCCTTTATCTGGGCACTTCCAAAGTTGTCCCTTGAGACTGGCAAATCAGGCAACTCTGTTTCAGGAGGGGGTTCCTCTGGGTCCCCAGCCATGACCTCTTAGGGGAAAGGATCAAGGAAACTTGTAAAGGGTGCTACCGGGTCATCTGTTACCAGATTCTCCTCTGGGATAGGGCCATTACCAAAATTTCCCTCCAACGTGTTTATGGAGGTAACAACCTGTGTTTTACCCCACAATTCCCAAAACATAGGAAAATCACATGCAATAATGGCACTGTGTAACAGGTTTTTAACCACACCCACTACATGCTTTACAGTGCCACAAGGAGTCTCAAAAGTTAGTGTAGCCGTAGGATAATCTTTAGTGTCACCATGTATACAGATAACTCCCATCTGCCTTGGCTGGGGTGACCAAACTTCCTGAGTCTAATAGAGCCCTCAGTGGATTTTGATAGAACACATTTGTCTGTCTATCTCACATTCCAAGTGGGCTGTGCACACAGGGCTTGCAAACATCGACATGCGTCTGACTAGTTCACACTCCATTGGCTCATGAAGTAAAGGACACTCAGCAGCCATACGTCCTAGTCCTTGGCACTGCCAACACACAGTTTGTGCCCTGTCTCTGGAAAAAGTACTACTTTTAGGGCTAGGTGCCCTTTTGGGCCTGACTTGTACAGGAGTCTTTTCCCTTTCCTTAGGAGCCTGCGCCACCCGTTGCCCAAAAGGAACAGTGTTACCGGAGTCTGTGGTTTTGCCGAACTTAGAGAGTACCCTCTTAGAATACAGCTCCTGGGTATACTCCTCTGTAGTGGTATAGCGTTCCACAATGGAAATAAGCTCATCCACATCTTTGGGATCTGTACATCCAATGCAATGCTGTAGTTTTAGCGGCAGGGCTCTGATAAAATGATCACAGACAACTCTCTCCACGATCTGACTGGAAGTAAGGGCTGTAACCACTTGTTGGTAAGATGGAACAGATCAAACATTTGGGATATCACCGGTATGGTAGGGTTATACTCCCAGACATGGACCCTCCTGGCTCGGACAGCCAGGGTAACACCCATCCTGGCCAGGATTTCCCCTTTCAGCTTGGCATACACTTTGGCATCCTGCCAGCTAAGATCATAATATGCCTTTTGGGGTTCACCTGTTAGAAAAGGAGCCAGTACTTCAGCCCACTGATCCTCAGGGAGCTTCTCTCTCTCTGCGACCCTTTCAAAGATGGTCAGGTAAGCTTCAACATCATCATCAAGTGTAAGCTTTTGCAGGGAGGACTGGATCAACTTTCGCAACTTGGAAACTGACCCCACTTGTCTCTCTGCTGCAGTTGGTTTGCCTGCTGCTGGTTAGCATTTGCCAGTACTAGCTGCTTTACTAGTTCCTCCATAATTGCTGAGAAATTCCCTTTAAGAGTACTGTCTATTTAAGAATCTTGCCCGCATCCAAACACCATATGTGGGGATTTGCTCAATTGGTGGCTGCAGTGCTTGCATAACATGAAGTGAACAGCAAGTGGAGTTTGTAAACAGGACCGGGCCTGCTCGTTTATACAGTTCAAGTGTAAAATGAAAACAGCTTACTTCATCATGGCATAAATCCAAACAGTCAGGAACTTTCAATGCCTCCTTACAAGCCCCAGTACCTCTCCCAATGAGTGTGGCTGGCTTGGTTTTAGGGAGCCTGATCTCTCCTCTCAGTGGTTCCCCCTTCTCACTGTTCTGAGTTGTAACACTCCTTTTACTATTCAGTCAGCTGAACATGCTCCTGGCACAAAATCCGTAATGGACCTAGGAATGGAAGCTTCATCCCACCCAATGCTCTACAAAGCCTACGGACTCCAGGACCCAGACCAGAAATTCAAAACAACTCGGAGAAAACCCATAAGCTGGTTTTCTCCCTATATCTATTCCCTGGAGCCCCTCACCATGTATAGCTAATAAACCTAGATGAAATATAGACACCATTTATTACTTTTCCAGCTGGTGTCTCACAATATATATAAATGTAGGATAAGGAGACGCACTCCTGGGAATTTTGCAAAATCACACTGTTTATTCCATGTTTGTTAAAGAATCAACGTTTCGGCTCACATCTAGAGCCTTTGTCAAGATTAAAAATGCATTAAACATGTCACACTTAAAAAGACTTCCATAGGCGTAACCCTCCATACTCGTCAGAATCATGCCTCCCATTTAACCTCATACAGTGAACAAGTAACTTATTTGTAAAAATATAGTAAATGGTTACACAATAAATATAGTAGCAACAAACTAATATAATCAGTATATTCGGTCAATGAACAAATCATGAACGGCACAGTCTATGTTCAACAACATTTATCTCAAGTTCAAAAAGCAGTTAAAGAAACATTGTTCATTGAGTCCCTTCAGAGACATTGTATCAAGTCGCCTAATCCAATATGTTTCATGTTGTAACAACATCTGGGACCTATCTCCCCTCTCCTAGGCTCCGGGACATGATCAATTCCAATGTATTTAAAAGTGGGTTGCCTGTGTCCCTTTTCAAGATAATGTTTAGCCACAGGTTTCACTGACTTCCTATCTCTGAACGCTGTGCTAATGGCTGATCTGTATCCATCCGTATTCTTAAAGGGACATGACCAGGGGCAGCTGGGAAATTGACAAAATGTCTAGCCCCATGTCAGATTTCAAAATTGAATATAAAAAAATCTGTTTGCTCTTTTGAGAAATGGATTTCAGTGCAGAATTCTGCTGGAGTAGCACTACTAACTGATGCGTTTTGAAAAAAAACATGTTTTCCGATGACAGGATCCCTTTAAAGTTAAATCAGTTTTGCCTATATAGGCCAAACTGCAAGGACAAGTAATCATAAACATGTGTAGTGGTACATGTGATCCGGTGTTTAATTTTAATTCTTTGACCCGTATGGAGATGGTAAAAAGCTTCCCCTGGTGACATATGTCTGCAGGAAATACAATTAGTAGTGAAACACCCCGGTTTACCAGATTTCAACCACATGGGCTGTTCTGGTAACACCTCACCGGGTCAGTTAACACCAACAAATCCCGCAAATTTTGTCCCCTGGTATATGCCATCATAGATGGATTAGGGCAAAGTATGGCCAAATCTTTATCAGCCCTAATAATGGACCAATTGTCCTTAACCATACGACTCACTTGATTGGATGCAGTGTTATATTTAGTGACAAAAGTCCAGTGGCTACTGTTGGACTTCTCACAAGGAATACTTGTTCTCTCATGAGCCAAAGACAAGGGTTGTATAGCCCTTATTTCTGAATCTTTCTCACATCTCTTTAAGCTGCACGTCACATTTTTTCATTACTAGAATTATTACGCAAAACCCGACAATACTGGGACACAGGTAAGGATCTCTTAAGCGTACTAGGATGGCAACTCGAGCTGTAAAGTAAAGTGTTCCTATCCCTAGACTTACAGTATGGAGAATATTGCAATGTGTCTTTTTCGCGCCACACCTCCACATCCAAAAATTTTATATAAATTGTGACTTAGGGACAACCCAACTGCCTCAATACCTTCACTGTGAGGAATACTAATTGTGGCTAAGCAGATAGTTTAATCAATAGGTAATTTAATATGCTGAATGCACTCTAGAAAATGGGGTGTATCCCTTAAATAAGAATCTGTAGCTTGAACAACCGGCTGTAACAACCTATCTATATACATGCCCAAAGGATGTAATAGGCTATCAATAGCCGATACAATGGGCCTCCCCGGAAGATATAGGCCCTTATGCACCTTCGGGAGAGTGTGCAATATAGGGCATTTAGTGTGCTTTTGTATAAGAAATGCTTTTTCACACCCAGTAATCCACTTATTCTCAAATGCATCTTCAATTATAAGATCGATCTGTCGCTTAAAATTTACCACTGGGTCTATTGTCAGAGGCTCATAAACATTATCATCATTTAATTGAGCCATAATTTCACGCTTATAGTCCTCATAATTAAGTATTACAATACCCCCGCCTTTGTCAGTGGGGTGTATCATGATATCATTATCTCCACTAAGTGTCCCAATGGCCTCCGTCTCAGACCTGGTTAAATTCATGTATCTGTTGGAGGAAGTGTCAAGTTCAGCACCACCATTTTCTAATGCTGTCTTAAATAACTTAATTGAAGGATGAACAGTTAATCTTAATTGAACAGTCTTTGGACAGAAAGTACTTTTAAGACGTAATTTTCCCCATCACAAGGTTTTTCCTCACTGTTCTTAAAGAACTCCTTCAGATCCAGGGACCTCACAAATTTAAACATTTCCACTTCGAATTGAAATGGATCAAACACTACTGTTGGAACATATGAAAGCCCTTTACTTAATAATGAAGTTTCCCCCAAAGTTAGCGTATGGGAAGACAAATTTAAAACTGGAATATTTATTTTGTGTGCTGCATTCCTCTTCGAACCCTTACGGGTCGGATGTCTTTGTCTTTTTCTACGCCTGAGGGGGGTAAGGCAGCCGCTGCTGGGGCCTCTAAAAAATGTTGCAAGTTTCTCACTGGTGATGGACTTAAACCTGCACCCATTGTGATGACACCCACTGTATCATTAATGGCTGTATTGGTATTAGCCAACTGTTCATCTCCCTCTGAGTCCCCCAAACTGTTATCCATGGTGTTTCTCGGTTTCCCTGCGGAGTTTTTCCCCATTAAATCGTAATAAATCCCTTTTATAGTTCTCAACCCGCAAGTTTACCTTTTGTAGCATTTCTTGTAACAAGTCAAGGGAAATAATGTCCTGATGTTCCAGCTCATATGCAGTCCGTTCCTTGTGGATCTTGGCAAGATCGGTCCAACCTCCCCAATCACTAGAATCATCAGATCTAGTGAGCAGCGATTAAGGACGCCGATCCACATTATATAGAATTCGGGATTTGTACGGCCGATAGTAGGAATATTACGGATGTGGAAGTCCTTAGGTATGTGTTTGTCCCTGTGATAATCAGATAGAAATAATCCATGAAGATCCAGATCTATGTAAAAATGTAGGATAGGGAGACGCACTCCTGGGAATTTTGCAAAAAATTCCATGTTTCGTAAAGAATCAAGGTTTCGGCTCACATCTAGAGCCTTTGTCAAGATTAAAAATGCATTATATAGAGAGCAGCCTGGCAGAGAGAACCATGCAGTAGAAAGGAACACAGTATACTGCAAAGCAAAATTACCGTCACACAGGACACAACGCAAGCGGGCAGACTCCTGCATATTTATTAAAGTGTAACCGGCAGCACTCTCCCCAAAATGTTACACTTTAATAAATATACAGTGGTCTCCCTGCTTGCATCGCCCCCAAAATGTTACACTTTAATAAATACACAAGGGTCTCCCCACTTGCATGGTGTCCTGTGTGACTGTAATTTTGCTTTGCAGAACCACGCTGTGGACAGAGAGAGAGAAAGAGGAACTGCTGGTGGGCCCAGAGAGCTGGAAGGCCCACCAAAAGCAGACATTTGGATAAGGCTGGCACATGGATGCCAGATAGTGATGGGCGAATTTATTCGCAAGGCGCGAATTCGCGGCAAATTTGCGCGATTCGCCGCCAGCGAATAAATTCGCGAAACGCCCGTGAAAATTCGCGGAAAAACGGGCGCCGGCGTCAAAAACGGGCACCGGCCTCAAAAACGAGACGCCGGCGCCATTTCCATTCGCGAATTTTTTGGCAAAGCGAAACGGCGCAAATTCGCCCATCACTAATGCCAGATACTGTGCCTGGATGACAGAGATTGAAAGAAATCCAGATTGGAGAAACTAGTATCAGCAGGGGATTTCCATCTGAATATGCAAAGGAACTAGTAGTCACACTGCAGATGTGTGAATCACCCAAAGAGACTGTTTAAAAGGGCAGTATCCTAAAGGAGGGCTTGAAGATTTAGAGACTTTGTTGTTTGGGAATACATTAAAGGACTTTGCCCTCTCTTAGTTATTCAGATAGTTAGTGCAAGCTACGTAGATAGTGAGCCCCTATTTCCACCTGGTTAGAAGTGCAGTCTGTACTAGTTGTCATGTGCCATCAGGTAAACGCCACACGTGGAGTGTAACACGACAAAAGGAGTGCTGAAAGGGATATATATATATATATATATATATATATATATATATATATATATATATATATATATATCCATGGCTAGTTTGGAACACTTTTGAGATGACTGAAAAGGTGAAGAAGAGCTGAAACACACAAGGAAAGCTATTTCTTGAAGTGGTGACATCATAATGACCTTTTGGAACAGTTGTTACAATCCCATTGCTAGAACTCTATTCTTTATTGATTCAGTCCTGCAATACACATAAAACATGTTGAAAAATATAAGTACAGGTTATACAGTATAAACTATATAATTTTGCTTTATACATTATCATCTCATATTTGGCCTCAGCCCAAAAGTCATTCAAAGATTTGGCTTTTTCTTTGTCAATTAATTACTTCTCAAAAATAATTTTTATTATTTATGCTTCCAGTCCCAAAATGGGTCAGGTATTAAGTGTTTTGTTAATTATTACTATTAATTTTTAGGGGTTTGCTTCTCAAGTGACTAATCACTGATTTTGCCTAGAAGGAAGCTATTGAAAGTGTCTTTGCCCTTAATTCTTACCTTAAAAAGATTTTTTAATAGGCAAAGCTTCATGCCCTGTGTTTTTAATTCTTCCCCCACCCAATCTACCAGCTACTAACCTTTGTTGAACAGAGTGGCTTTTTGAGTGATTGGAGGTGGTACAAAGTTGCTGCAGCAAAATTGTAAAAAGTGCTTCACACCACCCCCAGCCTGATGTCACTTACAAGCCCACTCTGCTTTAAGCTGTGTCATTGTCAGCGGGGGCCTGCGGCACCCACGGGGGGGTGTAGTAAGGATCAAGGAGGAAGTCCTTTTCCAGTGAGTCCAGGCAAAGTACAATTCAAGGGAAATCCAATAGAGAGGTCAAGTCCAGGCAAGGGTTCGAGATGGCAGGCAGCAAGGTTCAAATGTCAGGAAACAGGCAGAAGATCAATAACAGGAAAAACAGGCAAGCAGGGAGACCCAGGAACACAATATAATATTGAGCTATACTCGGGCATCGAACCCGGGTTTCCGGCGTCCTTTTAAGTTTGAATTTGGCGCCACATCGCGTGACGTCACCGCTCCGGCGCCAGCGTCCTTGCGCCCACGTGCAGTCCTGGGCGCCGCCATCTTGGATCCGCCGCGCCGGGAGTGAGGTAAGGAGCACCGAGCGCTCATCGTGACAGTACCCCCTCCCCCACGGGGGGCCACCGGACCACCAGGACGAGGCTTCTGGGGAAACCGACTATGAAAGATATTCACAAGGCGGGGAGCATGCACATCCGAGTCCTTCTCCCAGGAGCATTCCTCAGGACCAAAGCCCTTCCATTGGATGAGGTACTGGAGAGATCCCCTGGAGAGTCTAGAATCCAGAATCTTCTCGACTTCGTACTCTTGCTGGCCGTCCACGAGGATGGCAGAAGGAGGGGACTGACCAGAAGAGAAGTGATTGGACACCACAGGTTTCAACAAGGAAACATGGAACACGCTGGGAATCCGCATCTCAGGAGGTAGTTGCAGACGGACAGCCACAGGATTGATCACCTCAGAGATGGAGAAAGGACCCACGAATTTAGGGCCCAACTTAGGAGATGGAACCTTCAGGCGGATATTCCTAGAAGAAAGCCAGACTTTATCACCAACCTTGTATGGAGGGGAAGGCTTTCTTCTACGATCAGCAAAGGTCTTGTGCACCAGGGAGCTCTTTTCCAAATTAGACTTAGTGGCAGTCCAGATGGCAGACATGTGAGCCGCATGATCTTCAGCAGCGGGAACGTCGGAGAGAAGAAAGTCCTGAGGAAAGGCTAGAGGATGCTGACCGTATACAGACAGGAAAGGAGATCTTCCAGTACAAGAGTGATTGGCATTGTTGTGAGCGAATTCCGCCCACGGGAGTAGATCTGACCAGTCGTCTTGGCAGATGGAAACATGGTTTCTCAGAAATTGTTCAAGAGCTTGATTCACTCGCTCCGCTGCCCCATTGGTCTGAGGGTGATAGGCAGAGGAGAACTGAAGAGAAACCCCCAAAGATTTACATAGGGAACGCCAAAATCTGGAGACAAACTGGGATCCCCTATCGGAGACAATTTCCACAGGAAAGCCATGTAGACGGAATATATGCTGTATGAAGAGAAGAGACAGTTCCACAGCAGAGGGGAGTTTCTTTAAGGGAATGAAGTGTGCCATCTTGCTGAAGCAGTCTATTACCACCCAAATGACAGTGTTCCCACAAGAGGGCGGCAACTCCACAATGAAGTCCATACCCAAATGAGTCCATGGGCAAGAGGGTACCGGTAGTGGTTGTAGAAGACCGCAGGGTCGAGAGTGGCTACCCTTAGTGGTGGCACAAACATTACAAGCTGCAACAAAGTCTCTGACATCCTTGCGGATGGTCGGCCACCAAACTAGGCGCCGAAGGAGCTCAAGAGTCTTTTATGAACCAGGGTGACCGGCTTGTTTGGAGCTATGAGTCTGCTGGAGGATGGGAAGGCGTAACTCAGGGGACACAAAGGCCATTCCAATGGGGGTATCTGGAGGAGCGGCAGACTGGCAAGACATGATTTGTTCAGCGAATTGGGGTAATACAGCAGCGAAGATCCTGGATGGAGGGATGATAGGATCTTGCTCTATAGGAAGGCGGCCCTCTGGGGAGAAACTTCGAGACAGGGCATCTGCCTTCCGGTTCTTGGTCCCAGGACGATACGTCAGGACAAAATTGAAACGAGAGAAGAAGAGAGACCATCTCGCCTGACGGGGGTTTAGTCTCTTGAGGGATTGTATAAACTCTAAGTTCTTATGGTCAGTGTAAATCGTGACTGGATGAGGTGCACCTTCCAAGAGATGACGCCATTCCACGAGGGCGAGTTTGATAGCCAGAAGCTCACGATTCCCAATGTTGTAATTCTGCTCGGCGGAGGAAAACTTCTTGGAGAAGTATGCACACGGATGGAGCTTACCATCTGCAGAATGTCTCTGGGAAAGGATAGCACCTGCCCCGACATCAGAGGCATCAACTTCAATGAAGAAGGGTAGGTGAGGCTCAGGATGCCGAAGAACTGAGGCAGAAATGAAGGCATCCTTCAGGGACTGAAACGCTTCAAGAGCCACAGAAGGCCAACAATTGGGCTTCCCTCCTTTGCGGATGAGGGAGAGGATAGGAGCAATGCGGGAAGAAAAGCCTTTAATAAATTGGCGGTAATAGTTCGCAAAGCCTATGAACCTCTGGCTCGCCTTGGTACTCTGGGGGAGTGGCCATTTCTGGATAGCTGATACCTTGGCAGGATCCATCTCGAAGCCCTCAGACGAAATAATATAGCCAAGGAAGGAGATCTTAGGAACTTCGAAGGTACACTTCTCCAGCTTGGCGAAGAGGGAATTCTCCCTGAGACGAGAAAGAGCCTCCTTGACTTGGGAGCGATGGGTTTCCAAATCTTGAGTAAAGATGAGGATGTCATCCAGATACACAACAACCGACTTCCCCAGGAGGTCCCGAAAGTCATCATTAACGAACTCCTGGAAGACAGCAGGGGCGTTGCAGAGGCCGAAGGGCATCACAAGGTACTCGTAATGCCCATCACAAGTATTGAAAGCTGTCTTCCACTCATCGCCCTCTCGGATCCTGATGAGGTTGTAAGCCCCGCGGAGATCCAACTTGGAGAAAACCTTGGCCCCTTTAAGCTGGTCGAAAAGTTCAGAAATAAGGGGTAAGGGGTATCTGTTCTTGACAGTTATCTTATTGAGACCCCTATAGTCAATACAGGGGCGGAGACCACCGTCCTTCTTTTCCACGAAGAAGAAACCAGCTCCGGCTGGGGATGTGGAAGGACGAATAAAACCTCGCTGGAGATTCTCAGAAATATATTCCTTCATGGCAATAGTCTCCGCAGGAGACAACGGGTAAGTCCGCCCACGGGGAGGCATGGTTCCAGGAAGGAGGTCAATGGGGCAGTCATACTGCCGATGCGGGGGAAGGAATTCTGCTGATTTTTTGCAGAAAACACCGGAGTAGTCCCTGTAGACAGAGGGCAATGAAGATAAGTTCGTTGAAGATACTGTAACCCGTTGGATGGGCTGAGAAATTAAACAATGTCCTTGGCAATGTAGACTCCAACGGGAGATTTGACCGGAGAACCAGTCTATGGACAGGTTATGTAGTCGTAGCCATGGTAAACCCAGCACGACCGGAGTGGAGGGACAAGGGATGATCAGGAAGGACATATTCTCCCGATGTAGTGCTCCAGTCTGAACAGATACTTCACCGGTAGATAGAGTGATGGTGTCAGTGGAGAGGGGTCTGCCATCAATGGCGAAAACTCGTATGGGAGGACACACGGAGGATAGAGGAGCTCCAATCTTTTTAGCAAAAGCCAAGTCCATAAAGTTTCCTGCAGCTCCGGAGTCAAGGAAGGCCGAAACAGGAATTGACTTGGAGGTCAGCAGGATCTGCAAAGGAACACGAAACTGATGAGAGTTTTCAGAGGACTTGGAACAGACACCACTGATAAAAGAAATTCCAGTCTTACTCTGGGTAGGAACATTCTTCAACTTTACAGGACAGGAGACAGCTAAATGGGATTGCCCACCACAGTAGAGACAAAGTCCAGCCGTACGTCTACGGAGCCTTTCTTGTTCAGACAGACGAGCCCTTCCAACTTGCATCGGTTCCTCCGGAGGAGAAGTAGAAGCTTGAGAAGCTGGAGTATACAAGAGAGGCCTTTGGAAACGGGGTGCCAACAAGGGTTGAAATCTTTTACAATGCTCCTTCTCTACTTGATGCTCTCTGAGACGAGTGTCCACCTTTATGGATAGTGCAATCAGATCTTCTAGCAGGTCAGGGAACTCCCTGGAGACAAGATCATCTTTAATGCGAATAGACAGTCCTTGATAGAATACAGCCTTATAGGCATCGTCATTCCAGGAAGTCTCAGCCATCAAAGTTCTAAAGTCAATAGCGTAGTCACTAACACTGCGGTTTCCCTGCCGGAGTTGCAGAAGACGAGAAGGAGCATTAGTGACCCGACCCGGGGCATCAAACACAGTACGAAATGCTTGAAGAAAAGCCTTAGCATCAAAAGTCAGTGGAGAATTCTTCTCCCAAAGAGATGTTGCCCACTCAAGCGGTTTGCCCATCAAACGAGACATTACATAGCCCACCTTGGAACGTTCATTGGGGAAGTGCAAAGGTTGAAACTCGAACTGGATCTGGCACTGTGTAGCGAAACCTCTGCAGGCCTGTGGGTCCCCACTGAAGTGAGGAGGAGGTGGAATACGAGGCTCACCAGACGAGAATCCTGCGTTGGACGAGGCGACCGCCAAGGGAGGATTTACAGCAGCTTGGGAAGCAGGGGGCGCTGGAGGCACACGAGAGAGAAGGGTATCGAGTGCCTGCCCTATGCGATACTGCTGGGCTTCATATTCCTCCATGCGGGATGCCAGTCCGCGGAGCGCACGTCCGACATCAGACGTAACTTCCTCAGTAGGATCCATGGCCCGAGTATAATGTCAGCGGGGGCCTGCGGCACCCACGGGGGGGTGTAGTAAGGATCAAGGAGGAAGTCCTTTTCCAGTGAGTCCAGGCAAAGTACAATTCAAGGGAAATCCAATAGAGAGGTCAAGTCCAGGCAAGGGTTCGAGATGGCAGGCAGCAAGGTTCAAATGTCAGGAAACAGGCAGAAGATCAATAACAGGAAAAACAGGCAAGCAGGGAGACCCAGGAACACAATATAATATTGAGCTATACTCGGGCATCGAACCCGGGTTTCTGGCGTCCTTTTAAGTTTGAATTTGGCGCCACAGCGTGTGACGTCACCGCGCCGGCGTCCTTGCGCCCACATGCAGTCCTGGGCGCCGCCATCTTGGATCCGCCATGCCGGGAGTGAGGTAAGGAGCGCCGAGCACTCATCGTGACAGTCATCAGCCCAACAGAGGATAGTAATGGGAGATATACGTAGTTTGGGGAGACGCACAGGATCATCTATAAAACAATTGATTAGCAATGTTTAATATAAGGATAGCTACACATCTACATGTACAAACCTGTTAAAACTGGAACACATCACAAACCCCTTTGAGTACTAGGCCTGCTGACCACTTCAGGAGCTTGATTGTCAGTAGTCCTGAAGTCTTTGATAAAGGCATCGTCCTATCCCAGATTTGACTTTCTCTAACACAAAGTTCTGCTTGACCTGAAAAACCAGATAATCACTTTGATCCTTTCACTGTTGAACCACTAATCCAGTGATCCCCAACCAGTAGCTCGTGAGCAACATGTTGCTCTCCAACCCCTTGGATGTTGCTCTCAGTGACCTTAAAGCAGGTGCTTATTTTTGAATTCCTGGCTTGGAAGTTAGTTTTGGTTGTATAAAAACCAGATGTACTGCCAAACAGACCCTCCTGTAGGCTGTCAGTCCACATAGGGGCTACCAATAGCCAATCACAGCCCTTATTTGGCATCACCCAGGAACATTTTTGTGCTTGTGTTGCTCCCCAACTCTTTTAAATCTGAATGTTGCTCACGGGTGAAAAAGGTTGGGGACCCCTGCACTAATCATTCATACCTATCATAGCTGGTAATTTGTAGTAATATAGATTTATATACTGTATGTTCTGCCTGATGTCCCTCCATGCATCAGGATACAGGTTTGGAACCTATTATCCAGAGTGCTCGAAACCTTTGTTTTCCTTACAATAATCACTCATTATTTCTTAATTGTGATCAAGTACAGAGTACTGTTTTTTTTAATACAGAGAAAAAGAAAATCATTTTTTAAACTTAAATTATTTGATTAAGTCTATGGGAAATTACCTTCCCGTAATTTGGAGCTTTTTGGATAATGGATTTCCGGATAAAGAATCCTACACTTTTACAAAAATTTGATGTTGCTTGCATTGGATGGTTGTCAAACAGTTTTCTAAAAAAAAACACTTTGTACCTCTGTCGTCTGTATCTAGATGGCATTGTGTTCGGGATTTCCTTAACTGATAAGGATCTTGGGGTTTTTGTAGACAACAGTTTGTCTAATTCCAGGCAGTATCATTCTGTGGCTACTAAAGCAAATAAAGTACTGTTTTGCATAAAAAAGGGCTTTAACTCAAAGTATGAAAACATAATGTTGCCTCTTTATATGTCCCTGGTAACTGGTAAGAGAAATGAAGGGCTAAAATTATGAGGGTAGTTTTCTATGGAAAAAAGACGCTTGCGAGGGGACATACAGTAACTATACAGGTACATAAGAGGACATTATAGACAACTAGCAGGGGAAATGTTTTGCCCATAAAGAGGATCACCGCACCAGAGACTACCCGTTTAGACTTGAAGAAATTAGCTTTTGATTTGAAGCATTGTAGGTGGTTCTTCACAGTGAGGGCAGTGAGGTTGTGGAATGCACTGAAGGATGATGTTGTGATGGCTGATTTTGTTAATTCTTTTAAGAGTGGCTTGGATAATTTCTTGGACAAGCATAATAGGTTTTTGTGATACTAACATTTACACTCATAGACATTGGTATATTCATTTTATGAGTGTATGAAGGGAGGTGTGTATGTATGGATGATGGGTTTTATTTGGAGTGGTTAACCTTGATGGACTTTTTTCAACCCATCTAAACTTTGTAACTGTGATAGAGGGTCACAATTTTTTTCTCAGCTGGCCTTGAAGTCAATGTTAAAATTTGGAAATGAATGCTTTTTTTCTACTGGTGTCCTGCCAGCCCATTCTGACCCTGAGCTTCATGCTGAAAGTGGATGATTTCAGCTACAGATTACTGCTTCTGTGTTGGGGAAAATTACAGACTGAACAATAGGATATATATATGAGATTTGGGGTGGTATTTTATATTTTTGGGGTGATAAGTTTTTTGCTAAAAAAACATTATTTACTCTTAAAAATATTCATGCAAATATTTTGCTTTTAAATCTTCCACTTTTTTTTTTGATTAAACAGACATTTGACTCTCAAAAGTCAAAAGGGAGTAATGGATGCTTATTTGCCACATTCTGCCTCAAAGTTGATTTCTGTGTAGTGAACCCCCTCTTTGTTTATAATGTTTCAGAGCTCATGAAGCAGAGGGGATGGAGGAGATTAAACGTAGAGCTCATTCTTGCACTTGGAAGATGAGTGGGATTGACACTACCAAAGGCATCTAGATGGTATTAGTCTAGATACTTCCTACATCTGCACTAAATAAAAACAGATTCTTGTTTAATTAAATAGAACACACTTTCGACATGTTTGGAGTCTTCTATATCACTGTGTAATACCTAGTTTTGCCAGTTTAAAGGACATTATATGCAGATCACATTATGCCCCAACATAATGCAGTTTCTGGGCACAACTAAGGCTGAAAACATCAAGTGTAAGATCTAGTATCCAGAATGCTTGGGACCTGGGGTTTTCCGGATAAGGGGTCTTTCTGTAATCTCCATACCTTACAGTACAACCATTAAAATCACTTTTAAACATTAAATACACCAATAGGATGGTTCTGCATCAATTTGGATTATGCATCTTAGTTAGGATTAATTCAAAGGTACAGTATTTATTACAGAGAAAAAGAAAACACTTTTCCGTAAGAATAGCCTTTCCATAAGTTAAGGCTTTCTGGATAATGTGATTCTAGTTATGAGATCCCATGCCAGCATAACACATTTTATCATGCTGTACCAGTGTCATATAGCACAAACAATATGAACAATTTTTGACCCATGTTAAGACAAATTAAGACTTACATTATTTAAGCTACTCCTTGCAGACAGATTGAGAGTTCTTAAGATGGTACTAATTATTACAAAGCTAAAGCTTCACTTGTCATAAGCATTGATGTGCTGCATAATGTCTATTCTGGACCTCTATTGGTTGGCTGCAGACTGTTCTTTTAGCCTTGCAAATGTTTATTTATTCAGAGAAAACACCTTCATCTATTGAATGTTATTGCAGGGTTCACTGCATGTGATATGCTCCAAAGTGCACCATGTCTTTGAGCATTCATATAACTTCAAAAAATGGCTCTGAGTAGACATTGATTCATTGGCCACAGCTCAAAATTACAGGTTGCTTTAAATATTGGCTTATTGATTGAAAAGCTCTTGAGGACTACACAAAAAAGCTTCTAAAATTGGATCTCAAAATTACTTGAATTCCAAAAAAACAAGAAAAAAATAAATTAAGATAAACTGCTTGAATGGCAAACTTATTTTAACTGATTTGGTAGTAAATAAGTTGCTTCTTTTGCCACAAGAGATGTAATAACAGGTACAAAGTTTACTCCAGCTCTGTTGACCCATAGCTACCCAACTGTTTGCACCTGTTACTGTTATGCTGTTTGAAAGCATGTCATTTGTTGTTGTGGGTAAATAGGAAAAAGCAAATATTGTGCTTTTTATCACATCACCCTTATATATTTATTTGCTTTCAATTTCCCACAAAATTGTAAAACTGCACAAAGGAGGTAATGAAACAGCATTTGTTTGGGAAGTCAATTTACATTGCTTATAAGTAACACTTCCCCACTTTTGCACTCCGTCTAGGTTGTTTTTTTTGTGTGTGTGTGATTTTGAGGGGTGAAGGTATATGAGAAAAAGATCTCTGAGTTCATAGAAATGGCAATATGTTGTGAGGTTATGATGTTATCTTGCTTGCTGTGACAAATGATGCACAGTTTGTGAGCATTGTACAATAGAATCCTCTTATGTCTGGAAATGGTTCTGGGCATTTCAGGTTTAAATTAATTTCAATAGGTAAATTTTATGGACAGTTTGTCAGTCCGCAGAGGGTTTAAGACTCCAGTGTCTATTTTGTTTGCAGCAGGGTTGTAAAGATAGTGTTCTAATTATTTCATTGCAAATCCTTCTTTGTAAATAGTCCAGTAGAATAAAAAACAAACATATGAATAAGAATATAGTGCACATTCTGTATGGGCACACACACTATGATGAAGAGAGATGTGGGGCTTAATCCTTTTTTGTAATTTCCTATGATTACACTATTACACACTAATAATGAATGTGTCTCTTAAAATCCCTTTCCATGCTTTATTATGGGATAGATAGATAGATAGATAGATAGATGCAGCTTGTTTATGGTTTCATATTTTTAATTAACAGTTTATTTGCTGTCTGCTGTGCTTTGCAATTTAACAGGCTAGAGTGTACACTATTGCTCTAGGGCACTGAATATAGGCCATATTTTTGGGGTGGCTTCAGTCTAAGCAATGTGATAATTAAGGATGATCTAATTCATTGTGTATGTATTAATTAAAAGTCTCTAAAACTAGTCCTTGGGGGCCAAAATTAGCTGCCCCTGTTCTATAGTTTCAATTCTCCTTTGCAAGTTCACAGAGGAGTTGTTACACTAATGAGAATTAGCTTTAGAGTATAGTATAGATTTTAACCTGCCTAGTGCAGACAGAGTAATGTCAAAAGATTTCACTTCTGATTGTGTGCAGTGTTTTACTGTTTAAGGCGCTACAAGGAAATTGGACACCATGAGTATATAGAGGCCTGAGTGTGCTAGCATGATAGACATTTTATTGCACAGCAGGCATAATGCAAATTAAGACATTATTCAAGCGACTCCTTGTAGACAGGTTTAGACTGGTTCTTAAGATGGTACTAATTATTATAAAGCTAAAACTTCAATTGTCATAAGCATTGATGTGCTGCATAATGTCTATTCTGGACCTCTCTTGGTTGGCTGCAGACTGTTCTTGGAACTGTTATTTTTTCACAGAAAACACCTTCATCTACTGTATGTCTTTGCAGTAATATTTGTCACTGCATGTAATATGCAAAGCCTCCTCTAAATCTCTTTAGAATATGTGTGTTTTTTTTGTTTTTTAATTACCATAAATTTCATATAGTCAGCTGCCATGTTACCTTTGTGGCCATGAGTGTGTTTGTTAACCGGAACAAAGTGCTTATTAAATATTAAAGTATTGCCTTGCATGAACAACTCACACAAAAGATGTTCAGAGATTAAATTGCTGCCCCATGTGCCATTCCTTTGTCTTCAATAAGGGTTAAATAAATAACCTCCAGCTTGTGTATTTATATCCCTTGCTTCTCTGATTCTCGAGCTGCACTTTTATGGGACTTGGAAGACAAAAGCAATTACACCTGTTGATTCATAACCTCAGATCATATCCTGTGAGCCCTGTGAAACCTTCAACAACGAATTTAACTATTTCCCTCAAAAATAAGTTTGCCATTCCCAGAGGATACATAGAACTATGACTGGCATCATGTAATTTTTGTCCAAAATTTTTCACTGTAATGAATTAAGAGACCATATAATGACTTGAAAGAAGTTTGACTGAAGTTTGCCTGACATTGCAACATCTATTAATTCTATGCATTATCTGTACCTATATTACTTAAGTCTTTTAAAATAACATTTAAGTATTAAATAAACAGAAGAGGATTGTTTTACAACCAATATGGATTCATGCATCTTAGTTACCATCAAGTACAAGTACGAGTATAGGTACTATTTTATTATTACAGGGAAAAAGGAAATCATTTTTAATGAGACATGCCTTCCCCTAATTCAGAGCTTTCTGGATAAAGGGTTTCCAGAAAATGGATCCCAATACCTTTATTGCTGAGTTTTATTATTTTAGTAACACTCTGGGGGGGGGGGTTGCAGATTGGATTTCTTCAAACAGTTAGGATTAAACTAGGGATTAAACTATTGAAAATATACAAAAAGAGTAAAGACAGTAACATGTTATCCTTAAACGTTTCAATCCTTAGTGTAAAATTGTTAATTGCAGTGCATGGCAACCTTTTGGTATACAATGAAAGGATTAGTCTTGCTTTGTTCTCTTGTAGTAATATTAAATTGTTATTACTCAATTGCAAAATCTTTCACTTGTCGAATGCCAGTATTAAAATAGAATAAGGAAATTTGCTTCCGTTTAAATTTGTCACATTGTTGATATGCACAGTTTGTCATTCAAGCATTTTCTCTTAATTTATTTTTTTCTTTCTTTTTTGGAAGTAATTTTGAGAGCCAATTTTAAAAGCTTTTTTGTGTAGTCCTCAGGAGCTTTTCAATCAAGAAGCCAATATTTAAAGCAACCTGTAATTTTGAGCTGTGAACAATGAATCAATGCCATTTACTGAAGTTATTTTATGAATGCTCAAAGACATGGTGCACTTTGGAGCAGGCAGTATAGTGCCTATATTTGTATGTTGGTGTTGATTATCTTGCCGAGTAATATATATATATTTCTACTGTTTTCTTACAGATGGTCATGGTTTAATATCAAACTGGTTTTAAAAATCCTTAAGCTGCCCACCAGACTTGGCGCCCTTATGGCTTCTGGGGTTGTAGCATGGCTGCCCTTTGCAAGGGCAGCAGCAATTGGGTGGATGCCAGTGGCCAACTGCCCCATGCCATTGGTACCAGCTGATAAGAACAAAAGACAAGATGAGGTGATAATTCTAAATGTCAGCGGGCGACGGTTCCAGACCTGGAGAACTACCCTGGAGAGGTACCCTGATACACTACTGGGAAGCACTGAGAAGGAATTCTTCTTGAATGAGGAAACCAAAGAATACTTCTTTGACCGTGATCCTGAAGTCTTCAGGTGCATCCTTAATTTTTACAGAACAGGCAAGCTGCATTACCCCAGGTATGAGTGTATCTCTGCTTATGACGAAGAACTTGCTTTTTATGGGATATTGCCTGAAATCATAGGGGACTGCTGCTATGAAGAATACAAAGACAGAAAAAGAGAAAATGCAGAAAGGTTGATGGATGATAATGAATTTGAGAACAATCAAGAAGCCATGCCTTCACTTACTTTACGCCAGACAATTTGGCGAGCCTTTGAAAATCCCCATACCAGCACTTTAGCCTTAGTCTTCTACTATGTAACTGGCTTCTTTATTGCAGTATCGGTTATCACCAATGTTGTAGAAACTGTGCCCTGTGGCACTGTGCCTGGAAATAAGGAGCTTCCATGTGGTGAAAGATTTGATGTAGCCTTCTTTTGCCTGGACACTGCATGTGTCATGATTTTTACAGTTGAGTACCTTTTGAGATTTTTTGCAGCCCCAAGCCGCTATAGGTTCATGAGAAGTGTCATGAGCATCATTGATGTAGTGGCTATCATGCCATACTACATTGGTTTGGTAATGACCAACAATGAGGATGTGAGTGGCGCTTTCGTCACCTTGCGGGTATTCCGGGTCTTCAGAATTTTCAAGTTCTCACGTCACTCCCAGGGCTTAAGGATCCTTGGATACACCCTAAAGAGTTGTGCCTCTGAACTGGGATTCCTGCTCTTCTCATTGACCATGGCAATCATTATCTTTGCCACTGTGATGTTTTATGCTGAGAAAGGGTCAACATCCAGCAAATTCACAAGCATCCCAGCTTCCTTTTGGTATACTATTGTTACAATGACAACACTTGGGTAAGTCGTGATTCCCTTATTATATTTATTCAACACAAGAAATGTGTTGCAGCCTTGGAACCTTTCTTTTTTCAGGTAGATTTCAGCTCCTCCACAGTGATATTTAATGACACTGTCATGGGATTTCAAATGCATTTTCCTTTTTTCGCTAAGCAGTTTACACAATCACACAAAATATTGATGAGATAGTGCTGGGGTAAAATAGCAGTGCCTCTCACTTGTAGTGGCTTCCTTGATTAGTTTCTGATGATGAGATGGAGGTGACTTTTGTCTTGGGAATCAGGCAGATTTGTAGGTATACATTTCAAATATATGCAATTAAGGAGAATAAAAGCACAAACTGTTATGTTGAAAAATTACCATTTTACAGGTTTAAAGGAGAAGAAAACATAGAAAATATGTAATATGTGTTCTTTTTCTTTATCACTCTTTGTTCCATATTGCATCCTAGCAACATTGCTTGTAAACATAAGTATCTCAGAGCTATCTGATCCAATTTCTGAGGATCAGGCATCAGCAAACACTAACAAATCTGCAGTATAAAAGGAAATTATAAAAGGAAATGCATCCAAAATGTAAACATCTTTTATTTTTATAGCTGGCAACCAATTTATCAGACATGAAGCTAAAAGTAGTCATGGAGATGAGTGCATGGGAAGGCATTTTAGCCATAGTATAGTTGGAAGCTGTGATTCTATGTCTCAAGTGCTCTATCAGTATGATGTCACTGCTCACATCAATGCCTCATTACAAATAGACAAATACCATTTGTAATACTGATAAATTATACGAAAAATATTTTCTGTATATAGATTCACTACTATATTTCCAAAGAGATCCAAAAAAGTGCTAAATGAGAGTGGGGGGGAATGGAAAATAATTTTGTGAATTTAAAAAAGAAGTGTGAATGTATGTATCTTATTGAACCATTCATAATGGAGACTTGTCTGTTATATGATTAAATCGATGAATAAGAACTGTTTAGGGATGTGAAAATCTTAGACATCCTTACACATTACAGACAGGCACATCCCTAGTAATATGGACACCTCAGTGGGTCCTTATGTGGACCTTGTGCTTATGTAACCCCTGTAGTTCACACAGTATACACCAGATGGCACTGTGCCCGAGTATAAAAGGTTTAGGAACCATGTGTTCTGGGTCCATTGCTTTAGCCCAACCAAGCAGGCTGGAAGGGAATGGGTAGTGTCGACCCTAGGCGCCTTGGCCCTAGTAATTAGACAGCTATACTCGTTTATAGATCGCTCTAGGAGTGATAGAGAGGTTATTTAGTTGAGCAGCTCAAGGCTCCGCCGAGGAGATTAGAGGGATTAAGATCCCAGGGTATTACTGACCCGGAGTAAGGAACCAAGTGTTGAGATAGGGATGATAGGAGTTCCCCTAGTCTGCCACTGGAAGATATCCTGAAAACTGGGCAATACCCATCACATGCTGTCAACTTACTCTCTGCTGTATATTCCCTTGCCTGTGGAGATTCAGCCTATACATGCTGTGAGTATATGCTTCCTTTATGCTGCTATGTATGTTCTATACTCCATTGTGGATCAATGTGCTGAATGATCTATGTGCTATTGTTCAATAAACACAGTTCTTGGTTCAAACGTTAAAGAACTACTGGCGCCCATCATTGTGCTATCGCACCCAGTTACAGTTACACTACACCCTGCCTCCACCGCATTGCGAGGGCTTACCCCTGAGAAAGAGAGCTCATCTGTGGTCTCAGCCCACAAAGGAATGTAGCTAAAACTGCCCTGCCCAGTTTACTATAGCGCTACAACTGTAATGTGGGAGGCGCTGAGCTAATGGGCAAAGCTCAAGGGAGAAAAGTGTAGTTATGGGCAAATCTGATTCATTTCACTTCACCAAAAATCGTGAAACTGTGAAAATTTGTCAAAATGCATGGCGTTTTTTGTTGCCCAATGCAGCACGTGAATTTTTTTTTGTTTTGCCTCAATTTTCTTATTTTTGAGATGAAACTTGGTGAAAAATTTCACTCATCACTAGAAATGAGGTATATATCTTAGTAGTACAGAAGCGACAATAGCTTCTGGGGTGAATTAGGCTAATATATGTAAGATTTCCAGCATATATGAAACTATTTTGTGGCACACAATACTAGTCTATTTATTTAAGGTTTTCACTTTGTAGCATGACCATCAGGATATTCATTTCATATGTCCACAGGGTCAAAAAAAATATTACACAGGGATGACCTGATGCTAGTTTTCCTTTGTTCTGGCCCGACAGTGCATATGATCAGAACTGCACGTAGTGAAAATTAGAAAGGTTATCAAGATGGCCTGTGGTGGTGCCACAGAAAGGAATGTGGCGCCATTTGGCAGGCTGAGGGCTAGGTTTGAACTCTACTGTCTTATTATCTGTTCTTTATATTGTCATAGTTACAAAAAATGTATAGGTACACAAAAAAATATTAAAATGGAGAATAAAAATGCAAACAAACAATATGAAGACAATGGTCAATCCCCCCCCCCATTCACTTAATTAGGGATGAGTAAATGTTTTCACTTCAGAATGAGTCACATGACTGGACAGTATATATCAGCAGCTATACTTTGTTTTGGAGGGAAAGAGGCAGTAGAAAAGGAGGAGGGGTATGTCTGTTTGTTAGGCAGGATTTAAAAGTTTATATAAAGTAGGAGGCTATGTTAGACTATGGTGGGCAGAAGTCTTATGGGTGGAGTTCTTCACCAATTGTTAAGAGTCCAGCAAATTAATAATAGGGATATGCTATAGACCCCCTAATGTAAGTGAGGAGGAGGATGCTAAGCTCCTGATGCAAATAGAAAAGGCTGCTAGTTTGGGTAAACTAATGATAATGGGGATTTTAATTAGCCAAACAGCAACAGTATGCCAGATCAGTTAATGGGAACACGTTTATAATCTTGTTGCATGACAATTTTATGGCACAGGTTGTTGAGGAGCCAACCAGAAAAAAATGCTATTCTGGATCTAGTGATCTCAAATGACCCATAACTTATGCAAAGTCATTGAACCCCTGGGTAATAATGACCATAATGTGATATTTAATGTCTGGTGCAAAAAACAAATATACACTGGGGCAACAAAAAACATGAATTTCAGAAAAGCTAATTTAAGTGCCTTGAGGGCTGCCCTTCAGAACACTGATTGGGGCATTATGTTTTCAGCTAAAAACATAGAACAGAAATGGTTGTCATTTAAAAATTATATTAAATCATTACTGTTCTCAATTTATTCCCTTAAGAAGTAAATGTAGAAGCGCTAAGAATAACCCTATTAGGCTTACTATAGGAGTAAAGAAGTTAAAAGAAAGAAAGAAAAGAAGGCATTTAAAAACTACAAGTCTGTTCGGACAGAAGCTGCATTTAATGAATATAAACACTATAATAAATGTTGTAAATCAGCAACCCGGAAGGTAAAGAAAAAAAAAAGAAAAGAATAACCCCAAAAAGTTTTTTTTAGTATATTAATCGAAAAAAGATGTGGTTGAGAGTGTTGCTCCTTTAAATAATGGTACCAGTATGGTTGTAATGGATACAGAAAAGGTAAATGTGCTAAATCAGTTCTTTTCTTCAGGGTATACAATAGAGGAGTCTGAGTTCCCAGGCTCACTTCATAGCTGCACTGATGGCTTAGCTCAGTCTAGTCAATGGCTGACTCAGGATATGATTCATAAAGCTTTTGTAGGGATGTGTACAATAGCCACCCCTAGTATTATTTAGTAGGCAGTCCCCTATTGTTATAGATATCTAACTGGGTCCTAAAATACAGTTGGGAGGAGTAACTGTTTCCTATTCCTGCTTTAAGCTGTTTCTCACAGTGACCAGCAGATGGCATTGTGATAGAGTATAAAAGCTTCTGAAGCCATGCTTTCAGTGTCAATTTTGTGCTATTCCTGGTCTGAGCAAGCAGACAGGACCCCTGTGGAACCTAAAAATAGGGTTTAGTCAGTATAGTTTATATCTTTAATAGGTCGCTCTAGGAGTGACAGACAGTTTGATTATTTAGCTGAGCAGCTTGAGGCTCCTACGAGGATTGTAGTGGGATTAATATCACTGATATAAGTGTACAGACCTAGGGTAGATAGTATTCCCCTCAGGTTCCACTTAGGGAAAAGGCTGAAAGCTGGGTGTACCTCCTCAAAGCTGCATGTATTGTTCCTATGTCTGAGGAGAATCATACTGACCAAAGGTGCTGTGAGTACTGCATATTCAATGTACTGTATGATCCTGCCAATGTTCTCTTTATGTACACTCTACTGAGGATTGTGTATTGTGTTCAATAAATCTGTTCTAAGTAATAAGAACCACTGGCGCCCAATTATTTGCACCCTGAATACAGTTACAGTTGCACTACCCTCTGCTTCCACATCACTGCAAACGCTCACTCCCTAAGGTTTTAAGGTCTCATCCGGAGCATATGTACTGGGAGTGAAGCTTATAGTAGAGTAAGGTGCACTCAATTTACTATAGTGCTACACTTTAATACAAATTAATATAAGGACCTGATGGCATACAACCCCAGGTTCTAAGAGAGCTTAGTTCAGTTTTAGACCAGCCCCTATTTCTGATTTTCTCAGATTCTCATTCATCTGGTATAGTACCTATGAATTGGAGAAAAGCTGATGTCATTCCAATATTTAAAAAGGGATTACGATCTCAGCCTGGCAATTATATGCCAGTAAATTTGACGTCCGTGGTGGGCAAATTATTTGAAGGCTTGTTAAAGGATTTCATTCAAAATTTTGTCCTAGTGAATGGCATTATGAGCAGCAATCAGCATGGCTTTATAAAGGATAGGTCATGTCAGACCAATTTGATTGCTTATAATGAGGTAAGTAAGATGCTGGATGGGGGGGGTAGTAGATGTGATCTATTTGGATTTTGTCAAAGTGTTTGACACTATGTCCCACAAATGATTGCTTTCTAAACTAAGGTCTGTTGGGATTCATGAAGTTGTTTGCACATGGATAGGAAACTGGCTACAGGATAGGGTACAGAAGGTGGTTGTTAATGGTGCATTCTCTGCTTGGAGTAAAGTTCTTAGTGGGGTCCCTCAGGGCTCGGTATTGGGTCCACTTTTATTTAACTTGTTCAATAATGACTATGGGGAGGTTATTGTAAGTAATGTATCAGTGTTTACAGACGAAACAAAACTATCCAGCCCAATTAATTCCATCCAGGATGTGGCATCCTTGCAACACAATCTTGACAAACTGGTAATCTGGGAGGCTAAGTGGCAAATGATATTCAATGTTGATAAATGTAAACTCATGCACCTGGGAAAAATTATCCAGTGCTACGCAATATGTTGGCGCTATATAAATACATGTTAATAATAATAAATAATGATATCCAGCCTAATTAATTCCATCCAGGATGTGGCATCCTTGCAACAGGATCTTGACAAACTGGCAATCTGAAAATATAAAAAGTAAACACAATGATTTAACCAGTATCTACTGCATTTAAAAATGTCCTATATGAGCTTACCGCTATCACCGTTGGGCCCGGGTGCACATGCCCAGACCTTCAGCAAGGGGAGTCAAACACCAGGAAAACTTCAAAAGAAGCTGGTACAAGCCTAGACCCACGAAGTAGAAATGCCGGAGTCAGGTTGTAAAAGAGTTAAAAAAGCTTACAATACATGCACATATAATTTACATATTACAATTTAACACTTTGTATTCTATAATTAAATTAACCTATGTAGTACGCTGGCCTGGGAAGTGTGTCTTTTTCATTGAATTCTGGGATTTGTAGTTGTCTCTTTAACTGACACATCGAGTGGCTCCACCCACTCATCTCCCATTGGCCATTTCTATTTTAAATACTGTGTATGTATTGTTTCATGTTCAGCCTATGAGTAAGTGTCCTTGGTAGACACGAAAGGCATCAGGCCTGTTTTCTTAATTATAGACAATAAAATGTAAGCTTTTTTAACTCTTTTACAACCTGACTCTGGCATTTCTACTTCGTGGGTCTAGGCTTGTGCCGGCATTACTACTTCGTGGGTCTAGGCTTGTGCCAGTTAAACTGGCAATCTGGGCAGCTAAGTGGCAAATGAGATTCAATGTTGATAAATGTAAAGTAATGCACCTGGGATGTAAAAATAGCCAAGCCACTTATACCCTTAAAGGGACTGCACTAGGCAAATCCATTATGGAAAAGGAAACTTGGCTGTAGCAAGAAATGCTAGTCAGCAGTATCAAGGGCAAATAAGGTCTTGAGCTGTATTAATAGTGGCATAGATTCACGGGAGGAGGCGGTCATTCTCGTACTGTACAGAGCACTGTTAAGGCCCCATTTAGAATATGCCATAGAGTTTTGGTCTCCAGTGCTCAAACAGGACATTATTGAATTAGAGAGGGTACAGAGAAGGGCAACTAAGCTGGTAAAAGATATGGAAAATCTTAGCTATGAGGAAGGACTGTCCAAATTGGGGATGTTCACACTGGAGAAGAGGCGCTTAAGGGGTGATATAATAACTATGTATAAATATATAAGGGGATCATATATCAATCTCTTTAATGCTTTATTTACCAGTAGGTCTTTCCAGCTGACACAAGGTCAACCATTCCAATTAGAAAAAAAGAGGGTTTTGCCTAAATATTCAGAACGTTTTTTTTGACAGAGAGAGCTATGAAGATGTGGAATTCTCTCCCTCAGTTGTATTGGCTGATACATTAGATAGCTTTAAAAAGGGGTTGGATGGCTGTTTAGCAAGTGATGGAATACAGGGTTATGGAAGATATCTCATAGTACAAGTTGATCCAGGGACTAGTCCGATTGCCATTTTGGAGTCAGGAAGGTATTTTTCTCCCTCTGAGGCAAATTGGAGAGGCTTCAGGTGGGGCTTTTTGCCTTCATCTGGATCAATTAGCAGTTAGGCAGGTTAAAAAAAGT